>NC_139624.1:30208518-30241018 GCF_964638095.1 Poromitra crassiceps | reverse complement strand
ACAACTGATGTACCTTCAATTGGGGTCTGGATCAGGAACATGGCACAATGTATGACAATGGAAAGAATAACATACACCTTGAAAAACAAATTGGAAGTGTATGAGCGGATATGGAAACCATTTAATGATTTCATCACAAGTGCATATATAGGGGAGCTCATGCAGGAGGCGGACTCAGGACGGGGATCTTGAAGACTTGCAGTGTGTGGTGGATTCCAGGTTTCTTCTGGAAATGTTGTTTTGATGTTTGTTTTTTGTTCAAAGTTGTCTTTGCTTTGTTGGGTACCACTGATCGATGGATGTTGAGAGCGAGAGGGAGAGAGAGTGGGGGTTTGTGTGTGTGGGAGGGTTGTATTTGTTTTGTTGTGTTTGTTGTACAGAACCTGTATTGTAATACTTGCAATGACAGTTGATGGTTGTACAGGGAAAAATTTAATAAACATATTATTAAAAAAAAGAAAAAAGAATATGACGTTGGATCATAGTTTCACTGTCATCTCTCTACCTACAATACAGGAGAAAATCATATCTGCCAATAGAAATACACTCAGATTTGGGTCGGAGAGACATCTCATCAATGGGGCTCTGTGGCTCTAATTTGGACTAGTGGATGTGGATTTTTTGAAATAAATCAAAGAATAAGAGAAATTATGAGCAAGAAAAGCCAAACAAGATTAGGCAAATTCTCAATCAACATCTCTATAAAGTTGAAGTTGAAGCCGTGTCCTCATTTGATAAAAAGCTGATTTTGGGGTCAGTGGTTTGGGTTAGGTTATATGATTATGTTTAGGCAAGTAGTGGTTATGGTTAGGGTTAGGTTAAGTCTCCAGGGAATGCATGTAAGTCTACTGTTTGTAAATACCCCAAAAGTGACTTACAAGACTGTGCGTGCGCGTGTGCGTGTGCGTGTGCGTGTGCGTGTGTGTGTGTGTGTGTGCGTGCGTGTGTGGAAGGAAAGAGCCGCACGCCACGAAATGGAACTCTGCCGCGACAGCACCACAGGGAGAGAGAGAAAAGGCCTCTACCACCACCAACCACCACCACTAACCCCTAGCCATAGAACAGGACACATACCCTCAATCCGGCTTCCCACCCGCAGACACAGCCAATCGTGCCTGTATGGACACCCAACCAAGCCGGAGGTAACGCGGGGACGCGAACCTGTGACCCTCATTGTAAGCTTAATATTAATGTAAACTAGGGGTCCTTGATATAAAAGGTTGCAAATCAGTGTCCTAGATTGACACACACGTACTGTAAAGCCTTACACATAGGCATTTTCTTTGGAGCAGCAATCTTGCACTAAGACCCCTTGAGCACTGTAAGTTCTTAGCTCAGCAACTTGCTCAGTGATCCTTCATCAGACACTTAAAATGAGGGGAAAATGCATGTAGTACATCATCTTCCACATGTAATACTGCTGTCAGTATTTGCAATTGAATCAGCAACTGTTTAGTTTATAGTTGCCCTAGCCTCAAGCCAGACCTGCCCTCTGTGTATTGAATAATGTATTCATAACGCAGCTGATGTCTCTCTAATGAAAAACATGTACAGTAGATCTAATGTAGAACAGCAGCGATCTTGGACCAAATAAATATTTAATAACTTATTACACTTAATGGCTGACTGGCTGCTCACTGATGAGCTGCTGGAACGTGTGGCGTAACGAGCCGTTAGCCAAGGTCTCCCACTTCTTCTAGTCTCTGATCACCCAGCTAGCTAAAACCATTACATTATGCATGAAAGGGATCGTGAAAGGCTGCAAATTGCTCCAAAACAGAGATGTTGCTTTACTAATGGTGGGATTTATGCAGTTTTAATGGTGCAGTTTTCCCCATGCTATCTGTGGTCACTGAGAATGGGCAATATAGGTTAGAGACAAGCTTGGTTAGAAAATAGCATGAAATTGAATCATCTTGATTTGTCAGCGTATTTGGAAAAGTTATTGTAAAAATACAATTGGAATGTTGAAGGCTTTGATCCCTAAATTATTTATCCAGCTCAGCAAATTATTTCTTGCCTGAAAGTAAAACTCAGTAGCCTACTGAATATTATTCTTGTTTTTATAACGAAAATAATGGTAGCATTTTAGAGGATAAAATTATGTTGTTGTTTTTTTATATTGAGCAGTGAACATCAAGTAACATCTTCAAAATGGACCAATTGCATTTTGTAATGAATGGAAGCTAAGAAAGCCATCGATGCAGAGTAGCCGGTCAGCTACCGACAGCTAACCGGTTAATTGCCAACAAAATCTGAAAAAATAACAATGAAAACCAAAATCAAATCACCAACAGTTAACATTACTGCTAATAAACTCTAACATCGCCTACTACAGTAACAACAACAACAACAACCTACATCAAAATAGCTTAGCTTATATATTATTATTTGCTGTAAACAGACAGAGACATGCAGGAGACAGAATGTGGAGGAGACATGCAGCTTCTGGTGAGATTCGATTGGAGGAAAGCAGAAGTGATAGCTACGGTCTAACCACCAGCAATATGAATGGGCTGATGGAACATTATGTATTAATAAAAAAAAAACATGTTTTTTTTATCTGCAGGAAACCCCAAGGGAGCACGGGGAGAACATGCAAAGTGCAAACCCACACAGAGGACACGGGAATGGGGACACACACCCCCAGCGCCCACAGCGTCCCAGGCGGGAATCGAACCCAGGACCTTCTTGCTGTGAGGTGACAGTGCTACCACTGCGCTGCCATGCCTCCGTGTGTATTAATACCAATTTAACTATCCCCAAAAGAGTGAACCTCACTCCTAGTCCTGCTACAACCCTGAGAGATGAAATGCTGCTCTGTGCAGTGATCAAAACACTCTGAGCCCAGTGAAACGTTTTCTAGATCTGTATAGTTCTGTTTATTTATTTTACTTAATTAATTTTACTCTATTATTGCATTCCATGGCATATTATCAGTGCAATCATTCAGGAATCAGGATCCAGCAGAAAAGCATGTGCATACTGTACAGAAAGAGACTTATTTCATGCATTTACAATTTTTAAGGTTGGGGGGAAACACAGCTCTACTTTATGATTCTCACACCTTCAACGGGAATGCTCAACGCTTGGCAACTGTAGCTGTTTTGATCAATACCTGACTCGGATAGTTTTCCAGTTATCATACCACACAAAACATTTCAATTGAAGTTTTTTCATCAAAGCAGCCTTTTAAGTTGCTTAACCTTTCTGTAAACTGCAGCGTTCATTGTGCAACTTGTTTCTCTGGCCCTCCTCCAGAGCCACTGTAGCGGTTCTCCCCCCTCACTGAGAAGGGCTTAGGAGGTCAACATAACAGCAGGTTGACCCTCTGTAGTCCGCCGGTCTGCTTCTCTGGCGGCCGCTTGTTTTACTGCCAGGGTCCTGGCTCCCGCTGAGGCCCTGTCTCTCTGATGACATTGAAATTAGGCATTAAACTCTATTCCAGACTCGGACCCGCTTCTTCACATAAAATATGCTCTCTCTCTCTCTTCCTCTCTGTCTTTCTCTCACCCTCTCTCTCTCTCTCTGTTGTACTTGTACTCCTGACTTGGCGGGGCTCATGCTGCGCTGGTGGCTAGTGTGCATGAATGTGTGTCAGCGTGTGTCTGTGGTATTATTATGTGTCCATTACTGTTCTGTGCACATGTGAGGGGGGGGGGGGGGGGGGGGGCAATGGAAGAGAGAGAAACAGAGGGAGTACAGGAAAAGGAGAGTTATCTGAGTGAGACAAGCTCAAAGATGTAATACCAGTTGCCATGGCAACAGAGTGCTTAATTCTTGGGTCTGTTTGTTATCAGAGAGATTGGCAGTCACATATAAAAGTGGAAATGTCAGTCCTGAGGAAGAGTGATGTGTGTGATGTGTTAGCCTGGTGCTGGACGACGCCTTGTTGCTCTCAGTGGCTGTGTGTGTGTGTGTGTGTGTGTGTGTGTGTGTGTGTGTGTGTGTGTGTGTGTGTGTGTGTGTGTGTGTGTGTGTGTGTGTGTGTGTGTGTGTGTGTGTGTGTGTGTGTGTGTGTGTGCGTGCGTGCGTGTGTGTGTGTGTGGGGTTTTAAGTCAAAATTGGGGACACACACCCAACTTAAGACCAGATGATTGGGGACGGCTTATCAACTGGGGACAAAAGTCGTGTCCTTGATAAAAAGCTGATTTTGGGGTTAGTGGTTTGGGTTAGGGTTAGTTTATATGATTAGGTGTAGCAAAGCTGGTTATGGTTAGGGTTAGGTT
Organism: Poromitra crassiceps; assembly: GCF_964638095.1. Lineage (NCBI taxonomy): Eukaryota > Metazoa > Chordata > Actinopteri > Beryciformes > Melamphaidae > Poromitra > Poromitra crassiceps. Next base: position 30,236,789 of record NC_139624.1, on the reverse strand, counting down.
AAGTCTCCAGGGAATGCATGTAAGTCTACTGTACCCCAAAAGTGACTTACGCAAGACTGTGCATGTCTGTGTGTGCACGCGTGCATGTGTGTGTGTGTGTGTGTGTGTGTGTGTGTGTGTGTGTGTGTGTGTGTGTGTGTGTGTGTGTGTGTGTGTGTGTGCTTTTACTGTATTTCAGTATTTTGGTGATTTTATCATTCATGTCAGGCATTTATTTTGATTTTTATTATCATTTTACCTTTTGTTATTATTGTTTTATTGCCTGTAATTTGTAACTCTGTTTTGAAAAGTTCTCTTCAAAGAATGTTTACTATAAGCTCAGCAAAATCACCAAATTTGTTATTATTAATTATTAATAAAAACAGCATTCTATAATACAATATGTTCAGAAAGAACTGCAAAAGACCTTAGTCAGGAATACATCAGTGGTTCCTGATATGAATACAAATATTGACAAAGAATTTGCTTTGATATACTCAACATGTTATTGTTAAAAAATCCGCCAAGTCCTTATGGAAGTGCAATTAATGGTTCTTGTTATCTACAGGTGTTGCTCATTTAGTTTGGCAGTGCTGCTGCAGTGCTGGGCTCCTTTGTTATTCAAATGTTTTCTTTTCTTAACAAATTTAAGCCCCACTGCAGTGCTGCAAGACTAAATGATTTACATATGTATTGTGAACCTCCCCCCCCCCCCCCCATGATTATTATCATCATTATTATTAATAATAATATTAAAATACCTCTTCCCTCCATCTGGTCTCTTCCCATGTCTGACTGCTCTCCCCTCTCCTCTGCCTCTATATAGCATCTCGGCTGAACTGACTTCTCCCGTGAAAAGCTTGAAAAGGCGACTTGAAAAGGCTTGGCTTGGCAGCCTGGGACAGAAAACAAATTAAGGGTTCACAACTTCAAACGGAGCCTCACCAAGGCAACCCTTCCTCCTCTGCCAAGGGTTTGCCTCGCTCGCTCCAAGTCAGGCCGTGAGACGAGTTTTAATAAGTCCAGGCTCCATCCAAAAGCCTTTGGTCAAAAAGAGAAGGATAGTATGGCTACGTTATTATCTTCCTTTCATTTGGCTCTGGATTTGTTGCCTTTATTCTGACACACTGAGAAGCTGGTTGGTTAGTCTCTGAGGACATGTTGTTGATTTTGAGCTTTTCTGTTAAGTCCAAGATGGTGTTTTTTAATCACCTTATCAAAATTACATTTATCAAATAAAAATCAAGAAAAAAAAAATCTGAACTCTTAATAAACCACAAATGAGCAGCATGTCTGGTCTGGCATCTGATTTTGGAGCAGACGGAGAGAAGGAAATCTACTGGTGTACTACTACTAAGGGTGCTTTCACACTGGCGCCCTGGTACCGTTCCCGAGCACACTAAATTGACCCCAGGTCCAGAACGTTTGATGAGTGTGAAGATTCCACGGGGAACCGTGACAGGATCCACTTGAAAAGGTGGTCTGGGGAACGCTTTGGTGTGCCCAGGGATGGAACACTTGTGAATGTGAACGCCAACCGTACCGAACCACGTAGACAACACACGGACGAGGATACACTCCAGGCATAGTTGATGACGCAAGTGTACTCTGCAAATGTTCCGTTCCGTTATCAAGCACGGAAGACATTTTGTAGCCTGGTAAACCAGCCGGTCACGTGAACTCACATTTCATTTCGTTTTTCGTTCCCGTCTGGCCTGAAGCCTTCACACAGTGTTTAGCAGTGGGCGGAAGTTGGGCGGGTGTACTTGCCTTGACAGACAACTCCTTCAGCCAATCAGCGTTGGATCCAGTCAAACCCAAATCCACTCGGGAGAACGGCAAAAACACATTTTCCGCCGAGAAAGTCCTTGTTTAATTGTTGTTATTGAGTCTATTTCTGCAATAACTGCACGTTTGAACTCAACAAACATTGACATTACTCCTCGAGGCAGACAGGCAAGGAGGCGGCATTATTGCTTTGCTAGTGCAGTGCTAGTGGCGTTCTTGATTGGCCAACTTGCGCTGTCAATCACAGGGCAGTGAGGGCACTGAGCGCAGTCACTAATTGGCTCGTCTACTTTGCAGTTTCTGCTAAAGCCCTCCCAGGGCTTGAGGCCAGACGGTCCCCCAGAACAAAATGAAATGTGAGTTCACGTGACCGGCTGGTTTACCAGGCTAGACATTTTGTAATGTGAAAGCTGACCAGCGGGGGAATGGGGAGGGGGGTCAATCGTTATCGGGCACAGAACGGTACGAAAGCAACTGTTCCCATTGAGAAGGCACCCTAAGTTTCTCACAAAAGTCCCCACTGTTTTCTGAAGCCAAGTGCTTCACTGACTGCCTGAGAAATCTGCCTGAGAAATGTCAGCAATTACTCCTGTCAGGCATCCCTTTCCTATTGCCTTGTTTACCTACAAGACTGTACTGTGCTATTATTGATCTACAGTGTGTAAAAAGGTCACAGGATTGAAGATGACAGCAGCTGTAGTAGCCATGGAGACCCCAACTCACTCTCTCTCTCTCTCTCTCTCTCTCTCTCTCTCTCTCTCTCTCTCTCTCTCTCTCTCTCTCTCTCTCTCTGAGCACATAATCAGTCTTTGGGTAAAACGTTGATGCCCATTGCTTTATTGCTGAGGTTCCTTTACAGGTGAGTGAGCCTGTTGGTGTATTGTACACCTTGGCCCTGCACATGCCTTCTCCCTGTCACACGTACACAACTGAACTTTCAAATGTATGGGATGCTGCACTCCACCAGGAATATAAGACACTTTCAGACAGACTGTTAGCAGGGGGATTCTTTGACATCCTCTCTGGTTTTCCCATCCACTTGGATCGTGTTTGGTGAATCTTCTCTTCCAGTTTTACAGATTGTTTTTACTCCAGGACAGACACAAACAGAATGCACAACACAACTTTGTGTGATGCAAATAAGCCACGACATAACTGGATATGAAGTTTTATCTGCCTTGCTCTCTGCGGCAAAATGCTGAATTCCTCTCTGGGAAGCATCTATATGTGCTTGCCAGAAACCAAGAAGCTGTATGATTTTCATTTGGTTCTTTTTTAACTCTGCCCTACCTCTTAAATGGCTCTGGTATTAACTGTTTCAACTATTTCCATCTTCAACCTGGACCCTATTTTCCTATTGTTTCCTTCATACCAATCAATTCTGACCAAAATCCCATGAATGTGCTCAAGGCTAAATGTGTCTTGCTTGCCTCAGTACAGTCCAATCGAGCTGTTTTTAATGTGAAATTAGGGTCGATGGTGACAAATGTTCAGGAAAAATAAATAAAGATAAGTAATCTATTTTGTAGAGTAGGCTAGTAATTCCCAGATGTAACTGCAGCTGTGGCCGGAGCCGGGGGCTTAGTCATAGATTTTGGGGCGTTTTTGCTGTGCATTGTGGTCAATGGATGTGGAGGACTGCCTCCCGCTCTTGTGAAACCCAGCAGGCTGCCTGAACAAACCTGCTTGAAGGGTGGTAGCATGTAGCATGCATATGAAGAGTGTTGTGCTGGAGCAGGCTACCTGAATAAAGCTGCTTCTGAAGGGTGGTAGCATGTAGCATGCTGAAGAGTGTTGTGCTGGAGCAGGCTACCTGAATAAACCTGCTTCTGAAGGGTGGTAGCATGTAGCATGCTGAAGAGTGTTGTGCTGGAGCAGGCTGCCTGAACAAACCTGCTTCTGAAGGGTGGTAGCATGTAGCATGCTGAAGAGTGTTGTGCTGGAGCAGGCTACCTGAATAACTGCTTCTGAAGGGTGGTAGCAAGTAGCTGAAGAGTGTTGTGCTGGAGCAGGCTGCCTGAACAAACCTGCTTCTGAAGGGTGGTAGCATGTAGCATGCATATGAAGAGTGTTGTGCTGGAGCAGGCTGCCTGAACAAACCTGCTTGAAGGGTGGCAGCATGTAGCATGCATATGAAGAGTGTTGTGCCGGAGCAGGCTGCCTGAGTAAACCTGCTTCTGAAGGGTGGTAGCATGTAGCATAATAATAATAATAATAATAAATTCAATTTATATAGCACGCTTTAAAATCCAAGGACTACACAAGGTGCTTTACAGATGCATAATAAAAACAATCAAGTAATCAAACAGGGGAAAATAAAAATATATAAAAAATAAATATAAAGGAACAGCTACTAAAAGAATAAAAAGATAAAAGGATAAAGACATAAAAATATAACACGTGTAAATGGAGAGGGAGGACCCTAGGGGAAAGCTAAAATAAATAAGTGGGTTTTGAGTTTTGATTTAAAAACGTCAAACGAGTCTGTAGCCCTGAGTGGTCCTGGGAGCTGATTCCACAGCCGGGGGCCCAGTGAGGAGAAGGCACGGTCACCCATGCTTGTGAGTTTGGTCCTAGGGACAGAAAGGAGGTTGGAGCTGCATGATCGGAGTGTCCGGAGTGAGGATTGAGGGGTAACTAGATCTTGGAGGTAGGTTGGAGCAGTGTGATGGATGGCCTTGTATGTTAACAGGAGAAGTTTGTAGGTGATGCGGTGGATAACTGGGAGCCAGTGAAGGGAGTGCAGAACCGGGGTGATGTGCTCTGACTTGCGTGTTTTTGTGAGAATCCGGGCGGCACAGTTTTGGACATATTGAAGTCTCTGGATGGTTTTGGAGGGAAGGCCAGCGAATAGGGAGTTGCAGTAGTCTAAGCGGGAGTTAATGAAAGAATGAACCAGTTTTTCTGCATCAGGTTTACTTAGTGAGGGGCGTAGTTTGGAGATGTTCTTTAGATGGAAAAAGGAGGTTTGACAGATGGATTTGATGTGTGCGTCCAGAGAGAGTGATGAATCCAGTGTGACACCAAGGCTAGTTATGCGTGAGGAAAGGGGGATGGACTGGCCACAGATGGTGATGTGGGTGATGGCAGCCTTTTGTATTTGCAGAGGGGTCCCAATGAGGATGGCCTCTGTTTTACTGCCGTTTAGTTGCAGGGAGTTGGCACTCATCCAGTGATGGATGTCTTTGAGGCATTCAGCAGCTCGGGATAGGGCAAGGTGTTTGTCGGGGGATGTTTGCAGGTAAATCTGCGTGTCATCTGCATAGGAATGGAATTGAATACCATGACTCCTTAGTATCTGTCCGAGGGGGAGCATGTAGACTAAAAACAGGAAAGGCCCCAAGACTGACCCCTGGGGGACGCCAGAGGTAACACTGCTGAAACTGGAGGTGGAATTGCCCAGGACAACATGTTCCTGTCTATTGGAGAGGTAGGAGGAAAAGAAGTCCAGGGCAGAGTCTTTGATTCCCACCTCCTGGAGACGTTGACAGAGGATGGCATGGTCCACCGTGTCGAATGCAGCACTTAGGTCCAGTGTTATTAACAGGCTGGGGGATCCAGAGTCGGCAGCCATTAGTAAGTCATTTAGGACTCTCACCAGGGCAGTCTCCGTGCTGTGGGAAGGTCTATAGCCAGATTGAAATATTTCATAGAGCTGATTGGACTGTAAATGATCATGTAGTTGAAGACTGACAGCTTTTTCAAGGACCTTAGCCAGAAAGGGCAGGTTAGAGATGGGACGGTAGTTGGAAAGTATGTTAGGGTCCAGGCTGTGTTTTTTGAGGACGGGTCTAATGGCTGCCAGTTTGAGGGTGGGGGGGACATCCCCAGACAGGGACCTGTTGATGATGGCGGTCACTGTGGGGAGGATAACTGCAGAGCATGCCTTCAGTAGTGGTGTAGGGATGGGGTCAAGGCAGCTGGTGGAGGGCTTCATCTTAGAGATGATTTTAGAGAGTTCAGCCTGAGAGACCTCATCAAAACGGCTGAGAGTTGGGCCATCGTAGGGGGCGGGGTCAGGGGGAGGGGCAGGTTGGCTTGAGGCCACCAGGGTGATGTTGCGCCTGATATTCTCAATTTTTGATCTGAAAAAGTCCATAAAGCGGTTGCAGTCCACGGTGGAGGGAGTGGTGGAGGATGGGTCACAGGGCTTAAGCATACGGTTAATTGTTGAAAACAGTTTCCTAGAGTTGTTCTGGCCAGACTGGATGAGATTGGAGTAGTAGGATGACTTAGCTGCTCTGAGTGCAGCGGAGTATGTTTTCCGATGTTCTCTGAGTGACAGTTGGTGTACAGTTAAGCCAGTTTGCCTAAATCTGCGCTCAATCTTCCGGCCCTCTGATTTTAGAGCTCTGAGCTGGTCAGTGTACCAGGGAGCAGAGCGATGGAAGGACACCAAACGTTTTTTCTCAGGGGCAAACCTGTCCAAGCAATCACGGAGGGTGTTGTTATATTGATGAACATGCTCCTCATTTGAGGATACGGCGTGAGGTTCAGACAGGGTGGAGGAGAGTGCAGAAGTAAACGAGGCAAGGTCAATGTTCTTTGTCTGACGGAAGGTGATGGTACGCTTGCTGCCAGAGGGAGGAGGAGCAACCATGGCCTCCAGCAGCACTACACTGTGGTCGGACACACCTAGGTCTAGGATGTGGGTGTTGGAAATAGAGACATCCCCAGTGATGGCAAGATCGAGGGTGTGGCCATGCTTGTGTGTAGGTCCATGCACATGCTGGGTGAGTGGAAGACAGTCAAGGAGATTGAGGAAATCAACGGCCAGCGTGCACTTGGGGGCATCAACGTGAATGTTAAAATCGCCGAGGACCACCAGCTTGGAGAAGGTAGGGCAGATGGTAGAGATCAGATTCGCAAAATCTGCAATAAAATTTGGGTTTGCTCTGCATATGAAGAGTGTTGTGCTGGAGCAGGCTACCTGAATAAAGCTGCTTCTGAAGGGTGGTAGCATGTAGCATGCTGAAGAGTGTTGTGCTGGAGCAGGCTACCTGAATAGACCTGCTTCTGAAGGGTGGTAGCATGTAGCATGCTGAAGAGTGTTGTGCTGGAGCAGGCTGCCTGAACAAACCTGCTTCTGAAGGGTGGTAGCATGTAGCATGCTGAAGAGTGTTGTGCTGGAGCAGGTTACCTGAATAACTGCTTCTGAAGGGTGGTAGCAAGTAGCTGAAGAGTGTTGTGCTGGAGCAGGCTGCCTGAACAAACCTGCTTCTGAAGGGTGGTAGCATGTAGCATGCATATGAAGAGTGTTGTGCTGGAGCAGGCTGCCTGAACAAACCTGCTTGAAGGGTGGCAGCATGTAGCATGCATATGAAGAGTGTTGTGCTGGAGCAGGCTGCCTGAGTAAACCTGCTTCTGAAGGGTGGTAGCATGTAGCATGCATATGAAGAGTGTTGTGCTGGAGCAGGCTGCCTGAACAAACCTGCTTGAAGGGTGGTAGCATGTAGCATGCATATGAAGAGTGTTGTGCTGGAGCAGGCTGCCTGAACAAACCTGCTTGAAGGGTGGTAGCATGTAGCATGCATATGAAGAGTGTTGTGCTGGAGCAGGCTGCCTGAACAAACCTGCTTGAAGGGTGGCAGCATGTAGCATGCATAATGAAGAGTGTTGTGCTGGAGCAGGCTGCCTGAACAAACCTGCTTCTGAAGGGTGGCAGCATGTAGCATGCATATGAAGAGTGTTGTGCTGGAGCAGGCTGCCTGAGTAAACCTGCTTCTGAAGGGTGGCAGCATGTAGCATGCATATGAAGAGTGTTGTGCTGGAGCAGGCTACCTGAATAAAGCTGCTTCTGAAGGGTGGTAGCATGTAGCATGCATATGAAGAGTGTTGTGCTGGAGCAGGCTGCCTGAACAAACCTGCTTCTGAAGGGTGGTAGCATGTAGCATGCATATGAAGAGTGTTGTGCTGGAGCAGGCTGCCTGAACAAACCTGCTTCTGAAGGGTGGTAGCATGTAGCATGCATATGAAGAGTGTTGTGCTGGAGCAGGCTGCCTGAACAAACCTGCTTGAAGGGTGGCAGCATGTAGCATGCATATGAAGAGTGTTGTGCTGGAGCAGGCTGCCTGAGTAAACCTGCTTCTGAAGGGTGGCAGCATGTAGCATGCATATGAAGAGTGTTGTGCTGGAGCAGGCTGCCTGAACAAACCTGCTTCTGAAGGGTGGTAGCATGTAGCATGCTGAAGAGTGTTGTGCTGGCGGGCTGAGCGCTGTACATTTGCTTCAATTACTGTGAAATGTGGTTTGTTCCCGTACAATTATTATTATGCTCCCTCTGTCTTTATTCTGTTTCTCACTCTATCTGCCTCTCACTATAACACCATCACTCACATTCTGTTCTTTCCTTTATATTTCTTCCTCCCCTCTCTCTCTCTCTCTCTCTCTCTCCCTCTCTCTCTCCCTCTCTCTCAGTTTTTCAGTTTTCTCGTGTTCTTTTATCTCTCCATGCTCATGCGCTCGGGCCTGAAACTAAGCAGGCAGCGTCTCGGCGGGAGGCTGCCGCCAACGGAGAAATCTGCCCCACTTCAGCCCCACTACACCCCCCCCCCCCCACACACACACACACACACACACACACACACACACACCATACTCAATTTAGACAGCGCATTGAAATGTTAATTTACGCAGGAGATTCCGCTTCATTGGCCCCCTGCTGAGAACAGAGGAGACGGCGTACGTTTCAGCATGACTCCATAGAAAGCGCTCCACTGTCTTCTGGGATGTCGTGCATTACCCCTCGCTGGAGCAGCGTGACTCGTGCTATAGTTTGCGTGTCCATTGGTGTGTTTAGCCGTATGGGCTCATTTGGTAGTGATTCATGTTACATGAAGTCTCCTGCTAGTTTATTAAAGCTTCATGGTTATCTCTCACATTCTCACATATCAATTAAACGTGTTTTCACAGCTATGCATCTTCAGAAGAGCAGTTACTCTGGTACATCTATGCTAGCCTGGTAAACCAGCCCGTCATGTGAACTCACATTTCATTTGGTTCTGTGAGACTGTCTGGCCCCAAGGCCTGGGAGGGTGTTAAGGTCTCATTATGCTTTCCGCATCAGCGAGGAACGCGAGTGTCCGCGCAGAAAAGTGACGTCAAATCAGCAGACACGCCCCTCCGCAAGGCTCCGTGCGGACGGTTTTCGAGCGGCCGTGCGCACGCCGAAATTTGTAACTACGCGGACGCGGACGGGCGGACAAAGTGGAGTTTTCAAGACTCGCGCTCAATTCCGCCTGCAGAAACCCACACAGAGTATACAAGCTCCACATGTTTCCTCGTCGGATTCCGTGTCTCTCATTTCCGTGCGGCCGGCCAAAGCGTCAAGCATAATCCAGGCTTTAAGCAGAAGCTGCAAAGCGGGAGAGCCAATCAGCGACTGCTCTGTGATTGACAGCGCAAGTTGGCCAATCAGGAACGCCACTAGCACTGCACTAACAAAACAATAATGGCCGCCTCCCTGCCTGTCCACCTCGAGGAGTAATGTCAGCGTTTGTCTAGTTTAAACAGCCATAAAGTGCAGTTATTACAGAAATAGACTCAATAACAACAATTAAACAAGTACAGCAGTATCGGGCAACCGCGGAGTTTCTCGGCGGAAAACATGTTTTTGCCATTCTCTCCAGTGGATTTGGGTTTGACTGGATCCGACGCTGATTGGCTGAAGGAGTTGTCTGTCAAGGCAACTACGCCCGCCCATGCTCCCGCCCCTGCTAAGGACTGGGTGAAGAGTTGGGGCCAGACCGTCACGCCGAACCAAATTAAATGTGAGTTCCCGTTTACCAGGCTATATCTATTCCAGATTAGAGCAAAATATTGTAACGAATTGCGTATTCGTCCACAGGAACCAGGAGACAGTAGTTGGTACAAGGTTCTTTATTCACAGGCTCATTCAGCTCCTAGCAGCTAGCTTCTCTGCTAGCTCTACACACGACAACCGCTCTAGCTCCCTCGCATAGCTAGACTGACTTCCGGCCCGGCCGCTGGTCACATACACACACTTCCCCCCAGGAACACACCCACACACATTAGTTCCTAGCTAACACGGAAACACCACACTACACGTAATTACCTGGATCGCTACATATCCCCCACTCAACTTTAATGTCGCGCCCACGCGACACCCACAACCCATACATATCCCCCCTGTACCAAAACACACCAACACTAACATTTTTTGCATTCCCCCAAATAGTCTCTTATTATTTCACCCCTTCTTAATTTTCGTTCCACCACCACCATTTGCATTTCTTTTCATTCCTTTCCTCTTTTCCCATTCCTTTAAATTCAACCCACAATTCAATTTAACACCACCCCCACATCTTTTTACACCCACTTCAATTCACCAATAACCCCCACATTTACATTATTTTGTTTTCCTTTACCTTCATTTCTACCTTTTTCTTACTCCCCTTATCCCACTTCACTTCAACCACCATTTCCATTAACACAAGCCCCAACATTTACAATTAAACACAAGCCCCCCTATTTCTTTGCTCTACAGCCCTCGCACGCACTGCAGTATCCCCGCACGTCCTCTTTTTGTTTGCCCCAGTAGTACATGCTACGGATGCGGCTGAGTGTCTCTTCAGGCCCGAAATGACCAGATCCAGGGCCCTTGTGCGCCCACCGTAGCGCCAATTCTCGCAGGTAATGGGGTACAACCCACTGGAACCCCTTTTTTCCGTGCCCTGTCTTCGCCAACATCCCCTCATCCAGACGCAGGTCTGAAAACATGGCCCACAGTCCCTTCGTGGCACCGGAAAACATGCAAATGTCCTCCACAGGGGGCCGGCGTCCGGCCATCACCCACCTGATCCCCGGGCCGATATCCGCATCCTCCGCCTGTCTGCGTCTCCACTCACCCCTTGTGACATCTGTGATGTCCCTGCCCTCGTCTGTCGGCTCCACCTCTTGCACTCGCTCGTCCTCCCGTCCCGCTCCCCCAGGGGGCGACGTGTTGAGGGCAGCAGGGCAAACACCACCGGCGTCGATCTCCACCTCGGCTCTTTGCAGTGCAACCGTGGAGGGTGTGTAGCGGTTAGGCTGGGCCGGTTCCCCCGGCGGTAACCCCCCAGGCTCACCCGGAGACACGAGCGTCGCTCCTCCGACTGCAACAGCTCTGCAGATGCTGTCTCTCCCTTCCCTCTGGCTGTTCAACACGATCCCCGCTCTCCTGATGGTCTCGTCGCTGATGATGATGTCGCCCTCTACCGGCTGGTATGCAGAGCAGCTAGGCTTCTCCGGCGTTAGCAACACCCGTCCATCTGGACACGCAGTCCACACTCTCCTGACTTGAATGACCGGCTCTGCACTGCTCCGCTGCTTGTTGCTCAGGCTGCTCCACTGCTCCGCTACTCCGCTGCTCCTCTGCCTGTTGCTCCGGCTGCTCCCCCGGCTGTGTGTCTCTTCCAGCGTTCACACTCTCAGTGCAGTCTCTGGCTAAGTGCTCAGGCGAACGGCACGTCCAACAAAGTCTCACCTGTCCGCCGCCTGCACGTCTCTCCTCTCCCGCTGTTCTCCAGTCCCCGACAACTTCTTGACACTCTCTGGCTATGTGCCCCAATGCACCGCATGCCCAGCAGGCTCCCTGCTGTCCCCAGTACCTTTGCTCCGCATACCCGGTCCGTCTCCCGGGACCGCTTCGGCACCACCTCGCCACGTGGCCCGGTTCTCCGCAGGTCCAGCACTCTCTTTTACCCCTTTTCCACCGACCTAGTTTCAGGGCCGGTTCTGGGCCAGAGCCTAATTTTGAACCAGTTCTTTGTGTTTCGACAGCCTAAACTCTGGCTCTCTGCGCTGGAAACGGGTGCTTCAGTGGCTCCACTTCTGTCCTGGATCAGATGAAAGCACCGCTACGTCATAGGCTGCGTCAGGGGCTGGGGGCAGTCTAACGTGAGGCGAACTCTGGCTTGACAATGGCGGAACACACTGATAAACACCTTCAGTCGTCCTCTTTTAATGTCCACAAAGTGATAACACACTTTCAGCCCACGCTTCCAGTACATAAGAAACGGCAACGTCTCATCAGGACATCAGCATGTAAGTTGCTTATAGGTTTTAGCCATCGTCACTGACGTAACGTAGGTAGAGACCGCTAACGCTAGTTAGCTTTGTTTAACCACAGATTGTAAACTCCATTCTCTCGTTTATTAAAACGATCTTTTTGGACATGCTCACTCTACTCTCACCACCAACAGCTACCTAACTAGCTGGGTTAGCAAGCTACAACACATAGCATAATCTGAATTACCAAGGTGCTGTGACTTTGGTTGCTAACGTAAGCTAGCTCACAGCTAGCTCACAGCTGGCTATGTAGCATTTACAGTAATAGTAGTCAGCTGAGCAAGTCCTAAAACGTTATGTGACAGGGGTCTAGTGGTATTAAATACAGAGGTGGGTAAACTATCCAATGTGAGTAGTTTACCCACCTTGTTTCACTCAGTCATTGATTGATACAGTTGATCTGAAAATAGGTGAATAAACTGTGTATACCCTCCATTATGCCTGCTTTGCTAAAGCTGGTCGAGCAAACTGGCTTAAATCCTCCCATGTCTCTGTGATATTGATCACTAATAATAAAATAGCACAGGGCATTTGTAAAATTTGAGACCAATGCAATATGATTAGAATGACCACTACAGGCGTTGCTATTGAAAATCATTTGAGATATTAGCTTGGTGTGTTAACTAACTTGTGAGATAGTCTGGGTATGTTTTATGCTAAACTGGTTGTCTTCTTATGTTTTAGCAAATGACAGACACAGCGATGCAGAGGCTGACCAGACAACTGTTCCACTGTCAGCGTGACCAAACCATGAAGATGCACTGATGATTCAAGATTCAAGATTTTTATTGTCACTCTGTAGTACAAGTATCACGTGTGAAATTCTTGTGCTGTAGGCTCCGTTACAACATAGTGCAAATAACAGTATAACAGTGCAAAAACAGGGCATATAGATGCAGTAAAACAAGGTGATGGATCACAGCTACACATTTAGGAGAAAAGATTAAGCTTGAAACACAATATGGTTGTGAATAACCGTTTGTCCATGCCATCCTGAAGAATGACACCAGCTCTGTTACATTCTAAAAATAGCTCTACTGATGATGTCAGTGATGCCATAAGAGCAGAATCATCTTATGGGGCGGCTGTGGCTCAGGAGGTAGAGCGGGTTGTCCACGAATCAAAAAAGGCTGGTGGTTCGATCCCCGGCTCCTCCAGTCCGCATGTCGAAGTGTCCTTGGGCAAGACACTGAACCCCGAATTGCTCCCGATGGCTGTGCCAGCACCCTGCGTGGCAGCTGGCCGCCTTCGGTGTGTGAATGGGTGAATGTAGGCACATTGTAAAGCGCTTTGGATAAAAGCGCTATATAAATGTAGTCCATTTACCATGTCATAAATCATCTATATAAGCAAGTGACATCACTGCCATGCAGCAATGATGATGCTGCTCAAACCCTTTTTTTTTTTTTTACTTTTGTAATGGCTTTTCAAGTAGGCTACTAAAAGATATTGAATGATGGGAGTGTTTACAGACATAAATAACTTTGCAATTTATTGTGCCCAAATAAAATCTCTGCCATTAGATACCCCCCCCCCCCCCCCTGTATTTTCAATTGTTCATGTACTGTAATGTGTGGCTGTGCTCATAAACATCCACATGCAAGCAAAAATAACTAAGAAAATCTTATTGTATAGACTGGCAAGATATATTTCACTCATGAACATCAACATTGTGTGTACAGTTAAGGGACTCCAGTTTTTTAGGTGGGGTAAAATATGATATAAAATTAAAAAGAAAATCCCTAACTGACATTTAGATTATTTACTCTCTGCCCCCCCCCCCCCCCCCCTGCACATGTAAAATAGCGACTAGTTTGCATAGGTGACCCCAAAATAGGCCACTAAACTTGATTTCTGGGTGGTTTTGTGTATCTGTCACATTTTTCACTCTCCATAACATGAGTTTGTGTCACTGCAGTTATTCACAATTAAAATGGTAAAACAACAACATTGAAACATTTAAATAATATGGTATTTATTGTAACTATAAAAAAATAGAAATCCATTGCAATTACTATTAAAAGGTAAAACAGAGACCAAGGAACTAGCATTAGGCTACATGGGGACAGACAGGAAATCCTACATTCCAGCAGCATGTAAGTAAAATTGGAGTTGAATTTAGGTAGAACGAAGTGAAGAAAAACATCCGATGGCAATGATGAGAATCAGGCAAACAGGTTGCAGCTCCGCAGTCCAGTCCTGTACAATACAAAACAAACAGTTCAGCTTACGTCTTGATGTCAAATTGTAGGCCTACTTTAATCCCAAAACATTTAGCACACCTAGCTCAGTGAAATAAACAGACTACCGAACTCAATAACAGTCATAAGATTATTGTAGTGATTGTAAAGATGCATGTTGTAAGTTGCTTTGGATGAAAGCTTCTGCAATGTTATGCTGTGTGGAGAGTGAGTTTATATATGCCCTGTTGATTTATTGTTTTGTTTTTGTCTTGTTTTTTATATGTTTTATGTGTTCTTCGCTATGGACCCCCCTGTGTGTGTCTTGAATAAAGTTTGAATTGAATTGAATTGATCAATATAAAAACGATCATTTATCCTGATTCTTTGAGAAATGAGAGGTTTTACAGAAATCATTGTTTACATCCACGTGAGTAAACAGGATACTGGAGAACACCAATTTCTCTGCCATGTAAGCCTACAGTTAACCATAGGCTGGAAACCTGGTTAACCTTAGGTCTACATAGCAGAGAAATTATTGTTCTCCAGTATCCTGTTTACTCACGTGTAAACACACTCACTGCATGATAATACAAGTCAATGATGTCTGTCAACCCTCAATACAAGGATCAAATCATGGAAGTCTGACCGAAAATAAAACAAAGTAGTGCAGTTTCTGCAACCGGAACATATGTCTGTTTAGTCAGTTAAGACACAATTGCTGTGAGCATGAACTCAGCTCTGACTGCACTGTTATCTAACAAGCTAACATTAGCATTAGCATCCATTCAGTGTTACAAAGAATCAAAACGTATTAGGCAACATTAATTACCCGTCTTCTCGAACGTAATCGCCGTTCAAGGCAGCCACGACGAGCAGCACAGAAGCGTTGTGCCAGCGTTGTTTGGGCTTCAATGAAGGCTCGAAAAACCAGGAGCAATAACAACACTTCGTTCAACAGGTCCGCCATGTTGAATGAACCCTGAACCTGCCGCTAGTACTGCTGGGAAATCAGAGACTTTTTTCTTTTTTTTACCGACGTATCCAATGACGTAATGACGTGGCTCTCGTTCAAAGCTCTCGCGGTGGAACAAGAAAGGGGTTCATAATCTGGGGCTCCAGGCTCCCACTGAGCGCCAGTTTTGAGCAAAGCTCCAGCCCAGGCTCCAGGTTCCTGTAGGTGGAAAAGGGGTATTTGCGGCTCCTCCGTCCGCTTCTCTCCGCGCTGCGCGACCTCCCGTAGCAGCTTCATAAGCCCCTCTGCCCAGGCAGGCGTCGCCTCCAACAGCCGTCTGATCTCCTGCATCAAGCGGGCCTCCACGCCGGCAAGTACCACGCTGAGATCCTGCTTCAGGCGGCCCTCCATGCTAGCAAGCACCGAGCTAAACTCCGGGGTCGGTAGCTCCTTTTCCCCCCCGTCCACCGACAGGCGTTCTTCTATGCGCACCATCACACGTGGCGCCCCTAGCAGCTAGCACACGCAGCTAGCCTGCTACCACTAGGTCACTCGAGCCGTCAGCCGTCGATTCCAACTTTCTCCGTCGTTCCTCCTTACTCTCTCCCCTCCCGGCCGAATCAGAGGCGTTACCGCTTCACTTCTGCACCAATGTAACGAATTGCGTATTCGTCCACAGGAACCAGGAGACAGTAGTTGGTACAAGGTTCTTTATTCACAGGCTCATTCAGCTCCTAGCAGCTAGCTTTTCTGCTAGCTCTACACACGACAACCGCTCTAGCTCCCTCGCATAGCTAGACTGACTTCCGCCCCGGCCGCTGGTCACATACACACACTTCCCCCCAGGAACACACCCACACACATTAGTTCCTAGCTAACACGGAAACACCACACTACACGTAATTACCTGGATCGCTACAATATCTTCTTTCAGTGGATACTTTTAGTGTCACATGTTGTAAGTGCCTTTCCACCATGCTGAGAAAAACCTCAGAGGGGAAAACCTGGCGTGAACACATGGAAGTACTGTATGACCGATTACCCAGTGTCAAACAAGCTCTGGGTTCCATCAATAGCTTTAGTTGGTGGTGGAGTGACTCCCCAGTATAACTACAGGTCAATAACTTGAGTTGGTGGTGGAGTGACTCCCCAGTATAATCTACAGGTCAATAGCTTTAGTTAGTGGTGGAGTGACTCTCCAGTGTAACTACAGGTTACTTTCGTGCAAGGGTCTGAGTCCTACTGTACTTCAGGTGAGATCCTGTCATGTAGTCAGTGGAAATTTAAAATGAAAGGGTTTTGAGAAGACTTTGGGTAACAGTAGGAACTACAAAGGAACATGTGACGAAGCACTAATGGGCAACTAAAATGTTTGACACTGACATTAAATAAATCACATCAGAATCATGTCACACATTATAGAGCCCCTTCCTTAGGGCCACCGCATGTCCAGAAAGAAGGCTCATCAGAACGCTTGAGCGTTCCACTGCAAAAGATATCCATCTTACCAAGTCATTTAGTCTATTATTGAGTCCTAAAGTTAAAATTGTGTTAAAACAAGTCAATTAGTCTGCCAATGCAATGGGGTTAGATAATCTCACTTGTTTCCCATGCAAATCAACTTTAAAGAATGTAGTCGAATCAAGTGTCATTAGATGGTACGTTGCATTGATCTTCTTTGTTCTGACTGTGGCCCTTGTCTGACTTTCAAGATATTGACACTAATTTCTAGAACATTTCAGAAACAACAAGTGAAACTGCATTGGAAGCAAGCAGAGTGATCTCAGCCCATTGGGGGGAAATGTATCTTGTTTTAAGAAAAATAAGATTTGAAGACTGAATATGATGGGCCGGATTTTTGTTTTGTTTTTGCAGAGAACAGTGAAGCCACCCTGTTCACATTCACAATGCCAAACCTACCGACAAAAGGCTAATGATGAACCTGCTGTAAGAGCAAAAGAGAGTGTTGGAGCCCTACTACAGTACCTATAACACACATTTGTTTATACCTACAGAAATATTTTGCCATGCCTGGAGATCATCGATTCGATTTCAGCTTCCCGCACACATAGTTTAATAGCAACATAAGAGATTTGAAACTGTCTAACATGCTCTATTTTTATGCCAGCAGTCACTTGGTAAGAGTTCTTCAAATGGTGTGTATTTCATTTTGGAATAAAACTCTTAATTTGTTATGGCTGCCCTACATATTCCGGCAAAATATACAGTAGGCAGCAATACATTTTTTTTGTTTTTATTCACACATAAAAAAGGGTGACTTGGCTTCCTTTAGCAAAAACAGGCTTTACCTTGAAGCCACTGAGAACTTTGCAAGCATTATGAGAATACTTGAATACAACACATCACTCCCAACTTGTTAAATACTGACGTTTGGTCAGGAGCACTTGCCATCATTTCAACGTGTGGTGTACACCTATTTTGTCACATGTCTTATAAACAAATGCACATGCATGGCTTACATGGCATGTAAGGTGGGAGAAATATAGTTTCCCATCGCAAAATAATTAGTTTGACATTGAAATTTGTGGATGGTGGATTCCCAACCCTTACCACTCAGATTTCTACCAAGGTTTTTCTTATTTAATGATGCCAAGCCTTTCCCTAACCTTTACCAAAGTGTCTTAGACTAGTTGCCTAAACGTCACTTTTATCAGTGAAAATGGCATGCCCACTTCCTGCTATTGTCACATAATCCAGTTTGTGGTGGAGAAACGTAATCCAGACATAGGGCCCTATCGTCGTACGGTGCTATCGTTTGCACAGCCGTTTGCGCACCTCTTATGCTATCTTCCTTGCATCTTAAGTGATCGTCTGCCTCCACCATCCAGTTTTGCGCTGGAATCAGCGCAGACACAGGTGTGGGCGTGGCCCAGGCGTGTCCTTAGGCGTGCGCCTCTTAGCCTATCATCTGCCTCCGGCAAGTGTCATTTTGCGCTCTGGCGAAGATACCATCGCCATGTTCCGAGCGTAAACACAGGTTTGGGCGTTGCCCGTGCCAATGTGTTAGAAAAAAGGGCCTTGGTGCCCTGTGATGACGTAACCCTGTGACGTCCATGCCAAATGTGTCTATTTTGCCATTACTTTTGCACAGCCAATTCTCCAATGGTCTAACCCAGTGGTTCCCAAACGGTGTGCCAGGGCACACTGGTGTGCCATGAGACAAGTATAGGGGCGTCCCGTGAGATTTTGTGACAACCATACATTATTATTGCAAGTATACAAAGAATTGTGAGTGCATTTTTTATTTACTATATCAGTACACACTCAAAGGCAAATTATAATATACCGTAGTCTACGGCGAACTCTTACTTAAACACTCTATCAAAGCGAACTTTTCGCCGTTCAAGCGAGTGCATCAGCCGTGCCTCAGGCAGCCAGGGAGCATGATGTATTTGCCGAACACCTTAATCAGACATGGAAAGAGAGGTTTGTGCGCTATTTTCCACGTGTGGCCAATATCGATGGATCTCAGGCCAGATCTCTCTCTCTCTCTCTCTCTCTCTCTCTCCTCTCTCTCTCTCTCTCTCTCTCTCTCTCCTTTCAGTTCCAATACCTAATTTCTAATCTTGTGACCTGCTTTTTTTTCTTTCTTTCTTTTTATTAATTCCTGAATTATTTTGTCAATAAATATTGAGTATGAGTAATATAGTTCTTTGTCCAATTTTATTTGGCATTAGTAAATGATATTTTGATTCAAAATAAAGATAAAAGAAATACACTTATATGTAATATATCATGTTTGTCTATAGACAGCTGTGAAAAGAACATTAGCCTACATTATTGAGGAAAAAGTACAACTGTGCGCAGTGTGTGCATAAAAGTGCATCAAAGGCAGTAGAGTAGATATTGGTACTATAGTGTGTTTTAGTCGCATGCATGTGAGTTATGTAATGTGTGTGTGTGTGTGTGTGTGTGTGTGTGTGTGTGTGTGTGTGTGTGTGTGTGCGCGCGTGCGTGCGTGCGTGCGTGCGTGTGTGTGTGTGTGTGTGTGTGTGTGTGTGCCACAAACTCAATTTAGTTCGCATTTAAAACGGGTACGACAACAAGACGCCAAGGGCAGAAGCCTCAGAAGACACCAAGGACAGAAGCCTCAATCAGAAGACGCCAAGGACAGAAGCCTCAGAAGACACCAAGGACAGAAGCCTCAGAAGACGCCAAGGGCAGAAGCCTCAGAAGACACCAAGGGCAGAAGCCTCAATCAGAAGACACCAAGGACAGAAGCCTCAGAAGACACCAAGGGCAGAAGCCTCAATCAGAAGACACCAAGGGCAGAAGCCTCAGAAGACACCAAGGGCAGAACCCTCAGAAGACACCAAGGGCAGAAGCCTCAATCAGAAGACACCAAGGGCAGAAGCCTCAGAAGACACCAAGGGCAGAAGCCTCAATCAGAAGACACCAAGGGCAGAAGCCTCAGAAGACACCAAGGGCAGAAGCCTCAATCAGAAGACACCAAGGGCAGAAGCCTCAATCAGAAGACACCAAGGGCAGAAGCCTCAATCAGAAGACACCAAGGGCAGAAGCCTCAATCAGAAGACACCAAGGGCAGAAGCCTCAGAAGACACCACGGGCAGAACCCTCAGAAGACACCAAGGGCAGAAGCCTCAGAAGACACCACGGGCAGAACCCTCAGAAGACACCAAGGACAGAAGCCTCAATCAGAAGACGCCAAGGACAGAAGCCTCAGAAGACACCAAGGACAGAAGCCTCAGAAGACGCCAAGGGCAGAAGCCTCAGAAGACACCACGGGCAGAACCCTCAGAAGACACCAAGGGCAGAAGCCTCAATCAGAAGACACCAAGGGCAGAAGCCTCAGAAGACACCAAGGGCAGAAGCCTCAGAAGACACCAAGGGCAGAAGCCTCAATCAGAAGACACCAAGGGCAGAAGCCTCAGAAGACACCAAGGGCAGAAGCCTCAATCAGAAGACACCAAGGGCAGAAGCCTCAGAAGACACCAAGGGCAGAAGCCTCAATCAGAAGACACCAAGGGCAGAAGCCTCAGAAGACACCAAGGGCAGAAGCCTCAATCAGAAGACACCAAGGGCAGAAGCCTCAATCAGAAGACACCAAGGGCAGAAGCCTCAATCAGAAGACACCAAGGGCAGAAGCCTCAATCAGAAGACACCAAGGGCAGAAGCCTCAATCAGAAGACACCAAGGGCAGAAGCCTCAGAAGACACCACGGGCAGAACCCTCAGAATACACCACGGGCAGAACCCTCAGAATACACCACGGGCAGAACCCTCAGAATACACCACGGGCAGAACCCTCAGAATACACCACGGGCAGAACCCTCAGAATACACCACGGGCAGAAGCCTCAGAAGGCGGATGAAAAACACACTACAGTCATTACTCGTGTCTAATTAGGCGGATATTAAGCTATTCGAACAAAACACTTTTACACTCAAGAAACACAAGCATGGTGTATAAAAGCTTTGCAAAGCACTATACGTCATTATTGAAATATAAAGTACACATTTAAATGTTATCACAGCTAACTCTTTAGTTTACTTCAAAACAGTGTGTGCTAACTTAATGCAGCTGCCTGGTAATTGTGTGGTAGGAAAACAGATTGGATTTATGAAAATGGGGGTCATTCAGGGCCACCACGCCTGCCGCTGATGGAAACGTGGTGTCTGTGGAGAAAGAGAAAGGGGAAAAGAGAGAGGGAGGAGCGTGTCACAAAGAGTGAGAAGAAGCGAGACAGAGATACATCGATGTATGAACAGGAAACAGGACAATTTGAGCAAACAAACAAAGCTCAACAAAGAAATCAATTTTTTGCTCAGTCAATTAACACTCAGAGAGGCCAAGAATGAAAACTATCTGATGAATACAGACCAAACCTCTGATCTATTACCAGTCTTTAAGAGCCGAAAACAAGGAGGGGTCAAAACACACTCAGGATAGCAGCCAGACACATTCAAATGTAAACTAATTCCAGGCCCTGCTGCAGCTGTCAGATATGGGAGATTAGCATTGGAAATGTATGCTAACTATATTGAGAAATCAAGTGTCAGTTACAAGTCACTTCAATTAGCTCAACAGTGGCAAAATGATTCACTACACGTCAGTCAAGTACTGTAGCTATCTGGATTCTCATTACACATGTTCAGCTTTTATCCTTTGATGCCACATTTTCCATCTCAGGCTTATTCCAATGTAATAAAGTGGAAGAGACACCTCACATTTGTCAAAATAAAAAATAAGAATAAAATTTAGTATTTATCAGTATAGCTCATAATATTTTCTTATGTCAACCTTCATCTGAATCCAAATCATTGTGGCTTTATTTCAGTTTCAGTTTTATATTTCAGGTCGGCTCGCACTTTGGAGCACAGACTTCCGTTTTTGCTTCTACGTTTAAACCAACAACAAGTGAAGGCATTCATTCCAAAATGCTGTGTGAAGTTAAAACAAGCACAAATATACAGGCTCAAGCATGTGTGCTCAACGAAAACACTGCAACACATTTAAATGACCTAAATTCATTACTTTGCTTTACTCCATTAAATTATATGTAGAGTATGTGACACAGGTGTTGTCTACCCGGACGTTATTGTAAACAACATTGGGATTCGGTCAATACACTGATCAACTTTGTACTTTGTGTCTTATGGGAAACACTGCGCTCTCGTAGTCAGACGCTCGCTAGAGGCCATCAGGTGAAGCTCATGATCTCACAAAGCGAAAGATGTATGACTGTCTGACCTGAATTTGGTCAACACAAAACGCTCAATCATATTCCATTATGAGTACTTTAAAACCAGTCAATAGGTTGGTGTCACCTTTTCTTATATCACTTTACATTTTCAATTCAAGAGAACGGATATTGCCAAATGACATTTGGCAATATCCATCTACTCTAGAGAGTAGATGGATTCATAGACTCAGAGCTATGATGCCTCCAGGCCTGAATGACACCATAGATATGGTCTCTTTCTTATAGTTATTCTTTGCCATGTTAATATGTTAGTCTTGGAAGACCTTGTATTTCTCATATTGTTTATTGTTCTTGTTACTTATTGTTAATTATGTTTTTCTGTCTTTCTTCCTATGTATTTATACTATCTGCTAGATACTGACCTCTACTGGATTCATTTTTTATGCCCCCGCCCCCCCTCCTCCCCCCGCCCTTCCCCCCCCTCCCCCGCCTCTCCTCCCCCCCCCCCCCCCCCCCTCAACAGGTGTGACCCATCATTGTCTACCTGTTTGGTTATAGAGGGAATGCACGTGACGTCACGGACGCGACAGTCAGTGCGGGTACGCCCACTCAGCTGCAGTGAGTGTCAAAACGTCTAAACAAGCCAGGTGGCGCCGCCGGGTCACGGTGTTTAGCGTTCAGCTTCCGCGAGAAAACAACGAAAATGGTAAAGTGCTGTTGTGCCATTGACTGTAAAAATAGATTCAACAAGGCGTCGGAGGTATCTTTTTACAGGCTGCCGAAAGCTAATGAAACGGTCCCGGTCTTCTCTGCAGCTATCCAGGGTTTCAATGAGGGCTCATTCATTCTCTGGCTGTGTTCTAACTGCACAGATATAACGTTACATGAGTGATAGTGTTCACTCTGAACAAAGCTAGGGACAGCGTATGCTATATTTTTCTTAATAAAAGTTGTAATAAAATAAATATGTACCTCTCCACATACAACCAGAATATCCATTGCTGTCCTCGTTACTTTAATGTCGCCAACAAATCCAGCCTTGAAGTACGACCACGCTACGTCCAGGCTCTTGTATGCTTTCATGCTTTGGTTTGTGTATTTCCCCGGCGTCGATATTAAGTACATATAAATGTCAGGAAACCCTATTCCTGGCCACATGTCTACGTCCATGGACCACTGGTTCTTTGGCAAGCTGTAAGGGTCACATTCGAGTCCAACTGCCTTTATTTTAAGCAGATAATCGTTTATATTAGCCGTGGTTTCGCTACTACCCCTGGCAGAAGCCACGTTTGTTTTGGAAATTTGACACTCAGTGCTGCTCAGTCCGGCTGAGGGGGCGTGTTCGGGAGGGGGCGTGGCGTCGGTGCATTCCCTCTATAGGGTGTGTCTACTGTGCACTTCTTACTCTTTGCCCTGATGAAGGCCAGGTTGTTGGCCGAAACATGTTGGCTTGGCTTTTAATTGTTCCAATATGAACTAAGCCTTTTATTAAAGCTTTTTTAATTATTAAAAGAGTGCCTTGATCTATTTTTTCTTTTGATTTCGTCTGTTACCCCTTTGGACCAAAGAGCACCTTCCTTTTTTAATTTATTGACAACTGCTTTGAATGCCGCTGCCCTCCATCTTTTTTGTCTTTGATAGACTCAAAGTGACATTGGGTTTGATCGAGGCTATACCCAAATAGACTCAAAGTGATATTGGGTTTGATCGAGGCTATCCCCAAATAGACTCAAAGTGACATTGGGTTTGATCGAGCCTATACTCAAATAGACTCAAAGTGACATTGGGTTTGATCAAGCCTATACTCAAATAGACTCAAAGTGACATTGGGTTTGATCAAGCCTATACTCAAATAGACTCAAAGTGACATTGGGTTTGATCAAGCCTATACTCAAATAGACTCAAAGTGACATTGGGTTTGATCGAGCCTACTCAAATAGACTCAAAGTTATTAAGTTTGATCGAGCCTACTCAAATACACTCAAAGTTACATTGGGTTTGGAGACAATAAAAAAGTTTAAATCTGAAATAAATTACACTAATCAACAAAAATGTACAGTATTACCGAGTTTGTAGCGTGCTGAGGCAAACTTCCCAGAAACACACACTTCCTCTTCACCAAGCAGAAACCTACCGGAGGTTTTATGACCTTTGAGAGAAGAGAAAAAGCAGGAACATAACATATCTCCTTTTTTGCTGGAATAAACTCATGGTTGTCAGTCCCTCCTTGAAGCAGCTTGAAGCGAGTCTTGTTTTTCAGGTCATGGTGAAGCGAGTCTTGTTTTTCAGGTCATGGTGAAGGAGAAGGCCAAGGGAAAATGGTCGGTGACCTCAGAATCCAAATGGCTTTCAGAGCATCGTCCACCGGACAGGAGAGGAGAGGAGGGGAGGGGAGAGGAGAAGAGAGGAGAGGAGAGAAGAGGGGAGAGGAAAAGAGAGGAGAGGATGGGGGGGGGGGAGAGGAGAGGAGAGGATGGGAGGGGGGGGGAGGAGAGGATGTGAGGGGGGGAGAGGAAAAGAGAGGAGGGGAGGGGGGGAAAGGAAAAGAGAGGAGAGGAAAAGAGAGGGGGGGGGGAGAGGAGAGGAGAGGAGAGGAGAGGAGAGGATGGGAGGCAGCAACTTTAAATAGACGGCTGAGCACAAGGACACACACTCCATGAACCTAAGGCAACTAGGCTAATGTGTGCTGGGCCACAGTGACCAATTGGTTGGGCACTGTTCTATTCTAGTCTTGTCATCTCTAGTATAGTCTGGTCCAGTCTAGTTGAGTTAATTCTGTTAATATTGGTTGACACTGGTCTTGTCTTGTCTTCTCTTGTCTTGCCTTGTCTTGTCTTGTCTTGTCTTGTCTTGTCCAGTCTAGTTGAGTTTAGTATATGTGATAGGTTACAGTAATATTGGCTGGACACTGTTCTGTTCTGTTCTGTTCTGTTCTGTTCTGTTCTGTTCTGTTCGGTTCTGTTATGGACTACTTCAGTTAAGTAAGTGCTGGGACTCAGTGACAGTATTTCATTTCCTATTTTGGTCTAGCCTGGATGGACAAACCCATCTTTATTTGTCACACGAACACACCCAAAACACAGCCAGCCAGCCACACACACACCCATGCTTGACAGTGGCCGGTGAAACACAGTCTCTGCATTTATCCCATCCAGGCCGGCTTGTCCTTCCTCCGGGGGGCAGGCCAGGAGCAGTGGGCAGCTTTCTTGTGTACAGTGACCAACTTCCAATGTTGTCATAATTGGTCAGATGACATCTTCTGTATGTTTTTAGGGGGGGGGTGTCTATATCGATGTTGTATGGAGGAACCCCAGGGGAGCATGGGGAGAACATGCAAACTCCACACAGAAAGGAAAGGCCCTTTTGACGAGATAGCCTACCTGGGCATGTGCACTGAGGACATGGGGAAGACACATTCCCAGCACCCACAGCATCCCAGGCGGGAATCGAACCCAGGACCTTCTAGGTGTGAGGCGACAGCGATACCACTGCGCCACTGTGCATTCTGGTCTAGTCAAGTCTGTTAGATAATCTGGTCTATTCTATTCTCCATGCTGTGTGTTAAGTGAGGTAGCACATAGATAGGGCAGGCAGTAAGCAGCAGGCATGTCTCTGAGCAGCTTAGCCAACCCTGAAGTTCAAATGAAGATTCATCATAGCCACCAGTGTTGGGGAAGCTACATTGAAAGCATAGCTTTGCAAGCTACCAAGTACGTCACACTGGGAGTACTTGAACTACTAAGCTACCCTAGGGTTGAATCTAAAGCTACTTAGAATAAGTAGTTCAAAATACTTTTTGGTTGATCCATGATGAGTGGTGATATTATATATATATTTATCATCATCATCATCATCATCACATTTTGTAAGTGGGCTCTGTCCATCTGTCTGGTCCTACATTGTGAGATTTGTGATGATTTTGGTCAGTAATGATGTCACAATGTCTATGACGTCATCAGGGATGTCACTTGAGCACTCGATGATGTCATCAGTGATGGTCCCTCGAGCAATTGTGATGTCACTGATGATGTCACAGTGTCTATGCATCATCAGTCAACATGCCGACTCTACTTTTCTCTCACTGCTGATCACTCACTGACGTCATCAGTGATCTGAAGTTGGCAAATTGTGCGCTGAGTGATGTCACTCGAGCACTCTCATGACGTGATCAGTGATGGTCACTCGAGCAATTGTGATGTCATCAGTGAGTGATGTCATCAGTGATGTGAAGTTGAGCAATTGTGCGCTGCGCATGCCAATAGGGCAGGCGAGGCCACGCAGCACCCGAGCTGCGGGCAAGGCCGCATATCGGCCGAGCTGTGTACTGTATGTGAGCCCGCACACTGGGCAAGCTGCAGGGTGGGCGAGGCCGCACAGCGGCTGAGCTAGCGAGCCCGTGCTAATTGATTTCTAGTATATATACACTATATATACAGTACATAGATCTACCAGCTATAAATAGAACTACCAGCAGCTACTGCAAAATGTGATGAACTGTTAGTACTAGTTAATTACATAGTTGGGGAGGAGGAGAGGAGGGGCTAGAAGAAAAGGAGGAAAGAGAAGAAGAGGGGAGAGGAGAGGAGAGGAGAGGAGAGGAGAGGAGAGGAGAGGAGAGAGGAGAGGAGAGGAGAGGAGAGGAGAGGAGAGGAGAGGAGAGGAGAGGAGAGGAGAGGAGAGGAGAGGAGAGAGGAGGAGGTTTAGACAGAGCGGAGGTCAGGTCCAGTCTGCAGAGAGAGCAGAGCCAAGATAGATGGAGGGGAAAATGCTGAGGCTCAGCAATGTCACTGTACGTCTAATAGGCCAGGGCAGTGTGTGTGTGTGTGTGTGTGTGTGTGTGTGTGTGTGTGTGTGCGTGCGTGCGTGCGTGTGTGCGTGCGTGCGTGCGTGCGTGCGTGCGTGTGTACTTCTGTTTGCATGCTTGTCTCTCCACATACGCCAGTGGAGTGACACGGCATGGGGGCACAGGCACCTCAAAACACATTTCAACAGTTGTCGAGGGGAGAAAAATACTGTATTATGAACTATAACTGTAATCCCAGATTTAGCAACCAATTAACAATCTGGAATAACCCACACTAACCTTCTAATCTAGAGCATACAGCGCCCTCAAAGAACCTGAAAGGGACACCTCACCAAAAAACAATGCTGATTTATTTTGCACATGATCTCCAGTATTGGGGGCCCTTACTCAAAAAGATAATATATTACACATTACTTAAAAAGTAATGCCTTACTTTACTTAATTACTCCCTCAAGCAAGTCATTTGTTACACTACTCGTTACATAAGTTTTGCATGACTCCTAAACATCGCCTGAGATGCATTGTCAGTTAACATTAAACCGTACACTACATATGCCCACATATCAGCCCAAATCCCTATGAGGAGGACATGCCATGGATTTATTTCTCCCCGGTTCCAACATACAGCGTCAGGCGCACCACCATCAACATAACACACTTCCATTGCCTGCCTTCAAAATAAAAGGTCTGTACTGCATAGCTATATCCAGAAAATAACCTGAATCACTTACAGCCTTCAGCATAGAAATAGCTTATACTGGCAACATTTCCTCTGACAATGCAACAAGCCTGTTTATCTCTGCTTTTCACCGTAACTGCTGCTGCTCAGGTCGAGTCAGCGTGGGTCCTGGGGTCTTTAGCTGCTAGCTTTATGTTATTCTTAGCATGTTGCCTTCCGACGGTGCTTGGAGAGGTTTTATGTCGTGTTCACAGTGGTGGATAATTTATTCTGGCCTGGGCAAAGTTTGCACTTTACCATCACATTCCTGTGCTTTCGTGCAACAAATTTGAAGTATGTGCATAATCCACCTGTCACAAGTTGTAGACTGCGCGCTGCCATTTTTGCCCCGACTGTCCCAACTCCTATGAAAGGTGGTTGTAGATCAGTCACTCTGTTTACAGTGGTCTATCATGTTGAGCCATTACGGACACTGTAGTTTCAGGAATTTATCCTACACTGGATCGGCTGGAGGGGCGAACCAACAAATCGTCAATCCTCATGCCTAAAACCTAACCAATCGTCACTCCTCCCCTCCCCCCAGCCCATCCTATTCTAGCCACACAAAGACATCTCTTTACAACCAGCTGTTGTGTTGCGCAATCAAGTGAATGAAAGCACATTAAAGCAGCTACGAGCAAGATTTTCGATTGTTATTAAACAGTATAATTATAATGTTGATGCATCACATCTTACCTATAATAGTAGCTGAGACCAAAGCCGTGTGAATTGGAGATTGCTCTCTTGATGATTATAGAGTCTGTGTCTGTTTACCGGTGGACCGGATAAACCCGGAAGTGAAACGAAACGGTTTACGGCAGCTGCCTGCCTTCAACCGTTTCGCTCTGCCTAGCAACAGACCATAAACATGGAGAACGCCATGCAGGGGCTTGCTACTCTCGCGAACATCTCTCGTTATATTCTAACAGTTTGTTTGGAAGTCATTTCGTTATTTTGTGTTTATGGCCGTTTCATTTCACTTCCTGATCTGCCCCGGCCGCAGACAGACTAATCATCAAGACAACACTGGCCAATTCACTCGGGGTTCAAGCGAGATTACTCGGCGTTGGTCTCGTATACTATTAGAGGTAAGAT
>NC_139624.1:30186018-30206018 GCF_964638095.1 Poromitra crassiceps | reverse complement strand
CACAGACCCACACACAGATGAAAGATTTTGCTTTAATTTATCTCTTAACTTTAACTAATTCAAAAAAGGATAATTAATTCTTGATATCAAGTAAAGTAAGAAGATGAATTGCCATTAGTGTTGGTGGATGAATCTACTGTTCTGTTGGTGGGATTGTATTGGCTCAGCTACTAAAGGAAAAGCAGGACACACACACACACACACACACACACGAACACACACACACACACACACACACACACACACACACACACGCACACACAGCAGTTAATTACATATCCTGTGTGTGTCATTGCTAACCATTCTGTCTTTATCGCCACAGAGTCGCTTAGGCTTTGGGCCAGCGGGGTCGGTTGCTATTTTAGCCAACGCAGCAGCCTGGTGGCCTGACTCTGATAGAGGAGACACACACACATGCACACACACGCACACACATGCACATACACACACACACACACACACACACACACACACACACACACCAACATAAGAGCAGTGAGACATTCATATTGCAGTTTTTAAATTGGTGTGGGTCTGAAATGCCACATTCTTTGCTCTTGGAAGCTGCTCTTACCCAATCAGCTGGAGAAACAGCCATCACAGCATTGATGGGATGAGAGCGACTGCTACTGTAGACCGTGTTGTAACTTTATTCATCACGGTCGAAGAAGTTTCCAAGTCCTTGCTAGCCGCCAGCTAGCCGGAGCTAGCCGGAGCTAGGTCAGACAAACGGAGCGTGATTTCGGCAGCACTGGGAATGAGTTCCCTTAGAGCAGGAACTCTCTGTCATAATTACAGAGCCTGAACTCTCTAGCCTGCCCATGAACTGTTTTCTTTTTCTGAACGAGAAACCTGGCATATCACAATTGAGCCGCTCCATACTCTTTGGCCAGTCGTACTGCTAGCCGAGCGAGGCTAGGCTAACGGGAGCCGGCGGGTCGTCTAGGAGACCCCCCCCCCCCCCCCCGTCAGGATTATCAAGAACTCTCTGTCTCAGAGCTTGCTAATCCACCATCCCAGAGCCTCATCCTGGACAAGGGAAAACAATCATGGATTTACTTGCTCTACTCTTGACGCTGATGGTGTTTCACCTAACCTGGAGTCTGGGATACACGCTGCTGTCTCCCAATCGGCCCGCCCGATTCCAATACTCCAGAGAGCTTCTTCTTAACTGGAGCATACAGGAGCCACCTGCGGACCTCATTCTGCCTATTCCTGCGGAGATATTGAGATCCAACGATCAAAACTCCTTCGGAGGACAACAGGATCAGAAAGCGAGGGAGGAGAGGCGGCACTCGTCTGAGAAAAAAACAACCCCTTTCTCGCATCCCGCTGCCATCTATTATCCTCTCCAACGCTCAGTCCCTCCGGAATAAATCTGAGGAACTACAGGCGCTGGTCCGCTGCAACCACGACTTCAGGGATTCATGCATCCTAGCCTTTACGGAGTCCTGGCTATCTGAACGGGACTCAGACACTGATCTGAAGATCGACGGCTTCGGGACACCTATTCGTCTGGACAGGGATGCCACAGTCACGGGCAAGTCATCTGGCGGGGGAGTATGTTTATACATTAATGAACGATGGTGCAAAGCTAAATCTATTATTATCCGGGAGAGTATATGTACTCCTGATATTGAGCTGCTCTCTGTCTCTGTGCGGCCACCGTACCTACCGAGGGAGTTTCCACAGATATTTATTACAGTCGTTTATATCCATCCAAGGGCTAATGAAATTACGGCCTGTGAACAAATACAACAGGTTATACAGAAACTTCAGCTAATCTCCCCGGACGCACCAAATCTCATTCTCAGAGATATGAATCACTGCTCACTGAGAAAGACACTCAAAGACTTCCACCATCGCATAACTTAGCGAAGTTACATGCCCGACCAGGAAAAATAAAATCTTAGACATGTGTTATGGAAATGTCAAAGATGCATATAAATCATTACCCCTCCCGCCCCTGGGTGCTTCGGATCATAACTGTGTGCATCTCTTCCCTGTATATCGCACTGCACTAAAACGCGGCAAAGTGCAGGACATCTGCTTTAAGAATTGGAACGACAATGACGCCTGTCAGACTCTCCAGGGCCTCCTTGAGTCCACAGACTGGGACATGTTCATCGAGTCCTCTGCCGATATCGATGAACTGACTGATGTTGTCACTAGTTGGACCTTGTACTGTGAAGATATTGTGATTCCTGATAGAAATATCAAAGTCTATCCAAACTCTAAGCCGTGGATATCAAAGTCCCTCAAATCACTTCTTCATAGGAAGAACAAAGCTTTTAGAGAGGGGAACATTTTAGAAATGCGTAGTTTACAAAAAGAAATTAAGAGGGAAATAAGGGCTGGTAAAATGAAGTATAAGGAAAAAATAGAGGCTCAACTCCGAGCAAACAACCTAGGCTCTGCCTGGGATGGCATGAAAACCATCACAGGGCTGAAAGAGAGCAGCAGGAAGAAGGTAACTCTAGCCAACTACAACTGCGACCATCAACTGGCTCAGAGCCTCAATGATTTCTATGTTAGATTTGATGCTCATGATTTCAGTGAGAATCACTCTGAGATCAGAAATAGACTTCTGTCTGCCCCCCCCTCAAGTCCTTTTTTCGATGAACAGGATGTCATCAAGTGTTTTAAAAGGTGTAAACCTAGAAAAAGTGCGGGTCCAGACCATATTGCTGGTCGCATAATAAAGACCTGCGCGGAGCAATTGGGTCCCATTTTTAATTACATATTTAATTCGTCTCTCACCCAGCAGAGGGTGCCGTCCATGTGGAAGCAGTCCACTGTTGTGCCTGTTGCCAAGAGCAACAACCCAAAAACACTTAACGATTTTAGACCCGTTGCTCTGACCTCTCTGATCATGAAACAGTTCGAGAAACTAGTCAAGTCAGAACTCGTGGCTAAAACTGAGAGCCTGCTAGACCCTCTTCAATTCGCGTACAGGGCTGGTAGGAGCGTTCAAGACGCAACTGCCACTCTACTCAACCTGCTTTATAAGCATCTAGAAGGAAGTAAAAATCATGCTAGGCTGCTTTTTGTCGATTTCTCGTCGGCGTTCAATACCATTCAGCCCCATGTTCTGGTAGAGAAATTAGTTGGCGCCTTCGGTCTAGATCCATGTCTGGTGGGCTGGATCCTCGACTTCTTAACGAACAGATCTCAACGTGTAAGGGTTAACGAGATACTGTCCAGCCTTCTGTCAACTTCCACTGGTTCGCCTGAGGGCTGTGTTCTATCTGCTTTCTTGTACATTCTTTACACCAATGACTGTCGTAGCCGCCATGACAACAGATTCATCGTCAAGTATGCTGACGACTCTGTCATCGTCAGCCTGCTTGGCGATGATGAGGTTGGCCACGGTCAGGTTATGGATGACTTTCTGTCCTGGTGCAACGACGCCTTCCTAGAACTTAACATCTCGAAAACGAAAGAGATCTGTATCGATTTCAGACGTCCCCCCCGTACTACCCAGAATAGTGTCGTCCATGGTCAGTCAGTGGACATTGTAACCAACTACAAATACCTGGGCACGATTATTGATGACAAACTGAAATTTGACTTAAACACCGACATGCTGTGCAAGAAGGGCCAGCAACGCCTTTACTGCTTGAGGAAACTAGCCAAGTTCCAAGTAGACAAGAGCCTGATGAAACTGTTTTATAGTGCTTATATTGAATCTGTGATCTGCTTTTCCTTTATCTGTTGGTACGGTAACCTCTGTATCAAGGATAAAAACTCCCTCTGGAGAATTGTGAAAACAGCTTCTAAAGTAGCCGGCATCCAACTGGAGAGCCTTGACCTTAGCTATAACAGACAGATGCTCAAAAAAGCTCTGTCCATCCGCTCAGACAGTGCCCACCCACTCAGTTCAGATTATAGGCTACTGCCATCCGGCCTTCGCTTGTGTGTCCCACGGACCACCAAAAACAGGTACAAGTATTCCTTTGTCCCTTCCTCCATCCGTCCAGTGAATGCCGGTGGAGGAAGGAAAAGATGACTGAGGAATTAATGTTTCATCAATCTGCTATACCAGCAGTCGGCTCTTTTATGTTCTTAGCTCTTCTTATGTTTTTTAATTTGTTTTTTAATTTGTTTTTAACTTGTTTTTTAATTTGTTTTTATACTGTCTTATCGGCCGTATCAGCCGCTGGCTCATCCCCTTCTTAAGTTATTAGTGTTGTGTTATTTATTTATCAGCCGCACCAGACGTATGCTCTTTTATATTGGCTCATCGTATGTCTAAATGTTGTTACATCCTGATTATTTATGACATTGTATGTATGGTTTGCACTTTATGTTTTTACGTTTCAAGCCTCTACGCCTTGCTGTAATCCAATTTGCCCTTTGGGACATTAATAAACTACTTGAACTTGAACTTGAACTACTGTAAGTCACCAGGAGGTAGAGCGGGTGGTCCACTATGTGCTATGGATAAAAGAGGTCGGTGGTTCGATCCCCGGCTCCTCCATTCGATACTGAACCCTGATGGTTGTGCCAGCATCCTGGTACAGATACAGCAACCTTAAACAGAAACTACAATATACTGTAACATAACTTAAAGCAGTCCAACCTCTTAATAAACAGTATAGGTTTGTTCTCTAGACAAGAGGAAAGTGTTGTTAATGTAGATGGTGTCTCTTTTGATTGTGTATCCGGTGTGACGGGGGAATATTTAAACCACGACGGTGATGCCAATTTAAATGCAGAGTTTAGTAGAGAAGAAGTTCTAAAAGCAATTGAGTCTGCTAAGGTTAAAAAGGCCGTGGGGGTAGATGAGTTGTCAAATGAAGTATTGAAAGCTCCTGAGCTGTTTGATTTATTATTTTTCTTGCTGAACGTGTGTTTTGACCACGGTATTGTACCATCCACCTGGTGTAAGTCAATCATAACTCCAATTCCAAAATCTCCAAAGGATGACCCTAAGATCCCATTGAACTATCCTGGTATTAGTCTTCTAAGTACTGTATACAAATTGTATTCTTCTGTTCTAAATAATAGATTAGTTACCTTTTTAGAGCATGTGGGATGGGTCATGTAATTGTCCTGACACGAAAATAAAATATTCATTCATTCATTCATTCATGCATTCATTCATTCATTCATTCATTCGATATCATTAGTTTCTCTAAAGCAATGTCCCTTATGGTGTAACAAAGTTTAGCCTTTCAGCCGGCTGGGAGCACCAGCTGAAGATTGCTGCCATCAGTGTATGAGTGTGTGTGAATGTAGGCATATTATAAGGTGTATGTGTGAATGGGTGAATGTAGGTATATTTTAAGGTGTATGTGTGTGTGAATGGGTGAATATAGACATATTATAAGGTGTATGAGTGTGTGCGTGTGTGCGTGTGTGCGTGTGTGCGTGTGTGCGCGTGTGCGCGTGTGTGCGTGTGTGGCGCGCGTGTGTGTGTGTGTGTGTGTGTGTGTGTGTGAATGGGAGAATGTAGGCATTCCCCTTTTTGCTGAGGACCACGTGGAACCCCCTCAAGGACCCCTGGCGATCTCAGGACCCCACTTTGAGAGCCTATATAATGTAAATGCAGTCCATGTATCCAGTTGAATGGTTTTATGCCAAAAATCGATGGTATATATCTACCTACCTGCATGTTCATGGCTGTACAGTATATATCTACCTGCATGTTCATGGCACGCTATTTTAAATGTACAGGTAATTACATTGTCTCTAAAGCACGTGGCGACTTTGAACAGCAAAGGTCATTCATTGGCTAATGACTTGTGTATTATTTAACAGCCAGACAGTGAGTGTTAGATTCATGGGGGCGATTGGGCTCTGGCAGGCTGGAGAAATGCACCGCAAAGTGCAGCAGATGGTCCGGCGCGGCGCGGCGCGGCGCGGCGTGGCGTGGCACAGTTCACCGTGTCCTGGTAATAGTTGGAGCAGCTTCTCAGCAGCTTCCGGAGGAGGTGTCAAGGCATGACTCATCATCAATCAGCTCCCTGCTGTCAGACAAACGCTGGCTGCCACCGGGCGTGTTCAACAGCGCCGACTGCACCGCCGCCATAACAGATAAATAAGCCACGCTAGTGCTTCCCGCTGTCGTGTGAGAAGATACAATCGTTTGTCAAGCCTGAGCATCTGTGTTAGCGTGGAAAGAGCACAGTATATTACAGTGAGGGCGCTGTTAGCCGCCACTCCTGAGCACCACTTACAGTTCTTGAGTGGCAACGGATAATCTGGGAAAAATAAAAAGTGATGACTTTGTCCCTGAACTGGACATGACCATGGTGAGCACAAATGGAGAGCTTTTTGCATTTGTGGAACAGGAACTTTTTCTTGGCAGGGTGGAAAGGCTTGTGAAATAAATGAGTAGATTTTTGTTCAGGGTTGTAACTTGTACCCGCTCTGCCTGTTAGAGGTTGTAACTTGTACCCGCTCTGCCTGTTAGGGGTTGTAAGTTGTACCCGCTCTGCCTGTTAGAGGTTGTAACTTGTACCCGCTCTGCCTGTTAGAGGTTGTAACTTGTACCCGCTCTGCCTGTTAGGGGTTGTAACTTGTACCCGCTCTGCCTGTTAGGGGTTGTAACGTGTACCCGCTCTGCCTGTTAGAGGTTGTAACTTGTACCCGCTCTGCCTGTTAGAGGTTGTAACTTGTACCTGCTCTGCCTGTTAGAGGTTGTAACTTGTACCCGCTCTGCCTGTTAGGGGTTGTAACTTGTACCCGCTCTGCCTGTTAGAGGTTGTAACTTGTACCCGCTCTGCCTGTTAGGGGTTGTAAGTTGTACCCGCTCTGCCTGTTAGAGGTTGTAAGTTGTACCCGCTCTGCCTGTTAGAGGTTGTAACTTGTACCCGCTCTGCCTGTTAGGGGTTGTAACTTGTACCCGCTCTGCCTGTTAGGGGTTGTAACTTGTACCCGCTCTGCCTGTTAGAGGTTGTAACTTGTACCCGCTCTGCCTGTTAGAGGTTGTAACTTGTACCCGCTCTGCCTGTTAGGGGTTGTAACTTGTACCCGCTCTGCCTGTTAGAGGTTGTAACTTGTACCCGCTCTGCCTGTTAGAGGTTGTAACTTGTACCCGCTCTGCCTGTTAGGGGTTGTAACTTGTACCCGCTCTGCCTGTTAGAGGTTGTACCAGCATGGGCTGGACCTTACGTAATCACTGAGGTCTGAATTGGTGACCTCATACAGTAGCTGTCTATGACCATGCTCATTAGGTCATAGATTAGGCCTGTTCTATGACCTCCCATGATTCATCTCATAGCTGAATTTCTTAGTGTGTCCAAGTGAAACCCATTTTGAAGGATTTTACCAAACGTCAATGGAAAAATGAAAGAGGAATTTCACTCCCTAGGCCCCATGGGGAACCCGGAAGAGGGTGTGACTTAGGCACTCTATAACACTTTGCTCACAATTCTCTCTGACGAGGTACAGTAACTGTTACTTGCAGAGTAAAAAGAGTTCCTCTTTTGTGCCATAAATTCTGCCAAAGTCAATGTTGTAGAGGCTGGCAGCAGTTGCCAAGCTTATCAGTGATATTGTTTACAGTAATTACACTATAATGTCTCAAAATTAACATGGTGAATTATTGGTGTTAAAAGGAAGCACTGATGAATAGAGTTTTAAGGTCAACAATGGTTTTACAAGCCAAGCATTAGGACTTTCCTGTTCATCAGAATCAGACACACTTTATTGCCAAATGTCACACAAGGACACACAGGAATTCATTCTGGTAGCAGAACAACTCAACAAGATAAAAAACACAGACAGGATACAGTCAACACAAGACACACTCAGGACATTATAGAACCCGTACATAGTCAAATTGACAAAAAAATAAAACATTTTGATTAAAGGATATGCAGCTAAAAACACCCCTAAAGGTCAAATAAAACCATCTGTGCCTAGAATAAATAAATAAAAAGCAGGGACTAAAATAAACAAGATTAAAGTGCTTTAAAGAGGGTCACAAGCGAAGTGACCGAACAGAGGGGTGTCACAACCTTCTGTTGTGATTTCACTTATTGAGGAGAGAAACAGCCCTTGGGAAAAAGCTCTTCAAGTGGCGTGTGGTCCTGGTTTTGACGGCATAGAACTGCCTTCCAGAGCTTTTTGAAGAGATGGTTACCAAGATGAGAGGGGTCAGTGGCGATCCTCAAATAAAAGATGGTAGCAATTTTTCAGTTATTCAAACAAGAACAAACATTATTCAAACAATAGTTATGAGAATAAATGCTGAGGTGTCTGCTTCTTCAAGGGCCATAAATGGAAATGTTAGTATTCAAGGGATAGTTAAGCCAAAAATTTTAATTTGGCCATTATCTACAGCAACTCAGGAGTTCTCCAGTCTGTCTGCCAGTGAGGCTTTCTTCCAAACAATTGCAGTAAATGGAGTCCAGCCTTTTAGGCTACGCCTGAAGGCAAAACATATCCACGAATGTCCTCCATTAAGCTAGTGCAGCATAATCCATGTTTTCTGATACCATGCCATCGCTCTGTAAGTGGATTTTATCAGTTATTTAATGCAAATCAAGGCTTCCTTCATTGTATTCAGCTTCTGCATTCCCAAATCTTGTGACATCATGCAGCCACAGACGATCCTGGTGAACTCCTGATAAGTTGTATAAAAGATTTAAAAAAATATACACTCGTCCAATTTTGTATTATAAATATTTTTCCATGACTCATCCTCATGACATTATGTACTCATCCAGTCCATGACTCATGCTCGAGTACATAATGATGTCATGAGGATGAGTCATGGACTGGATGAGTACATAATGATGTCATGAGGATGAGTCATGGACTGGATGAGTACATAATGATGTCATGAGGATGAGTCATGGGCCCCGTTCCAATACCCATACTTCCATACTATTTAGTAGGCAAAAAAAGAATTAGTATGTCCCAATACATAGTATGTCAGATGCAGTATGCCAAGAGTACCAGGATGTTGTACTACATCAGCTCCTATTTCGGAGTATGCATCGATGCAT
This sequence comes from Poromitra crassiceps, assembly GCF_964638095.1. Taxonomy (NCBI): domain Eukaryota; kingdom Metazoa; phylum Chordata; class Actinopteri; order Beryciformes; family Melamphaidae; genus Poromitra; species Poromitra crassiceps. Next base: position 30,197,058 of record NC_139624.1, on the reverse strand, counting down.
GCTGTTTCAGCCAATCTTCCCCACAATCCTTTGCGCAGCAGGAAGTTACATCTTCTTTTTCTTCTTCTAATGTTTTATGGCGGTTGGCAAACAACTTTTTGTGCATTACCCCCACCTACTGGAGTTACGTCGCACTGACTGAGCTGCGTGTTCATGAATGAGATAATTAACTTTAAGAAAGCCTTGAAATATGTTAAAACCAAACAAGCATGGAGTGTGTACCAAAACATGCATATCTTGATTCCTGTTTAGAACTCTGACTTAATGTTTTTGCTTTATTTATTTGATTTTGTTTATTTGATTGTCTGTTCCAATTTTGTAAATGTTTAGTCTGAATTTTTTGTATAATGTACTGTTTGTTACTGCCAGACTTTGTTTATTGAGAGAAAAAAAAAACTCAAATGTGGCGCTGCGGACGTCGGCGGAAGTGAGCAAGAGGTCGGAGTTCAGGAAGCTCACGTGATGACAGATGTAGTGTGTCCCAATAGTATGCATTTTGCATGCATGCTGCACACTACAATCCATACTTTGTGAGGGCAGCGGCAGTACATACTACAAGAAAGAAGTACAAGTATGGGTATTGGAACGCAGCCCTGACTGGATGAGTACATAATGATGTCATGAGGATGAGTCATGGACTGGATGAGTACATAATGATGTCATGAGGATGAGTCATGGACTGGATGAGTACATAATGATGTCATGAGGATGAGTCATGGACTGGATGAGTACATACTGATGTCATGAGGATGAGTCATGGACTGGATGAGTACATAATGATGTCATGAGGATGAGTCATGGACTGGATGAGTACATAATGATGTCATGAAGATGAGTCATGGACTGGATGAGTACATAATGATGTCATGAGGATGAGTCATGGACTGGATGAGTACATAATGATGTCATGAAGATGAGTCATGGACTGGATGAGTCATAGATGAGTACATAATGATGTCATGAAGATGAGTCATGGACTGGATGAGTCATAGATGAGTACATAATGATGTCATGAAGATGAGTCATGGACTGGATGAGTCATAGATGAGTACATAATGATGTCATGAAGATGAGTCATGGACTGGATCAGTCATGGATGAGTACATAATGATGTCATGAAGATGAGTCATGAACTGGATGAGTGCATAATGATGTCATGAGGATGAGTCATGGACTGGATGAGTCATGGATGAGTACATAATGACCACATTTAAATGTTTGGGGTGAACTATCTATCCTGTGGTGGTGGCAGGTTCCAATGGGAGGCTGGTGAGGAGAAGGGCGAGAGTTTGGCAGATGTAAAGCAATAAGTTGTGACACCGTGTGTGATCAAAGCAAGCCTCAGAACAAAAAGGGAAGCACGCACATCTCCGTAAAAATTTACAGGTGCTGGACTCAAAAATACACACCATAGAAAGAAGAGGAAGTCCGCACACTGTTGACGCTCCAGCGGCCACAAGTCTTCATCAGGTATGAAGAGTGCAGACATAGGCAGGTTTAAAATAGGGAGCAGACAATCAAGTCCCAGCTGTGTCGGGGATAATGGACACACCCCCCCATCTTAAGGGGACAGGCCACAAACAGTATAATGAGTAGAAAAATAGAAATTCATTCATTTTAGTGACATAATGTAATGACATAATGTAGCACAATACAGTTCAAAGCAATCAAAGCAAGCCCCCAGGAACTGTGAAGCAATTTGGGCATTGTGGCCAAGCTCGGTATTGCAAGGCACATGATAAACCTGTACAGTACTTGGACCCTTTTCCTCCATACATGGGGAAAGAAGGGTGTCCGGGTAGTGGTAGATTCCCTGCCTACCAACACAAGGGTCTTAGGTTAGTGCCCCCGTGTTACCTCTGGCTTGGTCAGGCGTCCATACAGGCAGTGGTGTAATGTAACTAAGTATAAATACTTAAGTACTGTACTTAAGTATTTTTTCTGAGTATCTGTACTTTACTTGAGTATTTATATTTCTGTCAACTTTCACTTTTACTCCACTACATTTCCCAAATAAAATGGATACTTTTACTCCCCTACATTTCCCCCAAGCATCTTAGTTACAAAGTAAAATCAGAAGAAATTGCGTAGCCTGCAAGCAATCAGGTTTGGCAAATCAGTGCTCCTACAGTAGTTTGCAAGTTACGTTAATCACGATCCACACGCCATTCCATTTGGTGGCTGTAATGCAACATAACGTTGTTTGCCAGCGGCTATAAAAGTCAAGAAGAAGAAATAGACTTCCACTCAAGCCCAGGCATGTCTTTTGCTTGATTTTTTTTTGCAGCATTTACTTTACTTTCAATACTTAAGTACATTTAATATCAGAAATTACTTTTGATACGTAAGTACAGAAAATATCAAGTACTTTAAGACTTTTACTCAAGTAATATTCTAATTAGTGACTTTGACTTTTACCAAAGTCTTTTTCTGGGATGATATCTTTACTTTTACTTAAGTATGGTTTTCGAGTACTTTATACACCACTGCATACAGGCACAATTGGCTGTGTCTGCGGTAGAGAGCTGCGCGGGCCTGAAATTTCGGCCCGAGCCCTCCCCGGCCCGTGACATGCAGACCCGTGCCCGGTCCGGCCCGGAGGAGTTATAAAACTAATTGGCCCGAGCCCGTTGCGAGGCCCGAAGCCAATATTACGATATAATGACACATCTCTCTCCCTCTCTGTTCCGCGTGCTGCGTCGCCGCGCGGCCGTCCTTCGCAGCCTCTCTCTGTCTGTCTCTCTATTTGACTCTCTCTCTCTCTCTGTGTTCGGGAGCTGTCCGCTCGCTGTACATGGACGGACACAGCACAAACGGCTTGTTTTTTCTCTCTATCTCTCTTCGGGAGCTGTCTACAGCTACTAACGTCACGTGAGGGTCTGTGTGTGACTGTGTGGCTGGGGGAGTGTCTGTGCACTGCTCTTCTTTGTCTGACTGTGCTCTGCTGTGTCAAATCAAGCGAGTACGCTAATACAACATTATTTAATTGAATTATTGAAACGGCCCGACCCCGGGCCCGGCCCGGACCTATTAATAAAAAATAAATAAAAAACAAGCCCGGCCTCGGCCCGTTTTGGTCGGCCCGAGGGGCCCGTGAGGGTACCCTCGGGTTTGCAGCTCTCTAGTCTGTGGGTGGGAAGCCGGATTGAGGGTATGTGTCCTGGTCGCTGCACTAGCGCCTTCCTCTGGTCGGTCGGGGCACCTGGTCGGGGCGGAAGGGAACTGGTGGGAATAGTGTGATCCTCCCACGTGCTATGTCCTGCCGGTGAAGCTCCCCGCTGTCAGGTGAAAGGAAGCGGCTGGCAACTGTGCATGTGTCGGAGGAAGCATGGTGCTAGTCTACGGCTCTCCCCAGATCGGCAGAGGGTGGAGCAGCGACCAGGGCACATACCCCCAATCCGGCTTCACCACCCACAGACGTGGCCTGTCCTCCTGTATGGATGCCCAACCAAGCCGGAGGTAACACGGTGGTGCAAACCTGCGACCCTCATGTTGGTAGGTAGGGAATCTACCACTACACTACACCCAGACGCCCCAAACTGAGATTGTTAGTGTCACCATGTTGCTGTCAGTGTTGATGGAGGTGTCATAAAATGGATGAGATTTATTATTGAGGCCGAGTTCCAGAGACGTCTCACGTTGTGCCTCAGAAGAGTGCAGAGGAAGTGACACGTCTCAAGTTGTGCCTCAGAAGAGTGCAGAGGAAGTGTAAAGTGGACGTTCCGTGAAATGCTGTGGCCGTTAAGCTCCATAATTGTCTGTACAAAGGCCTTGATATTAGTCACCAGATAATGAGATTTAAAAATGTGAATTTAAAGAGACATACAGCTCTTTGTTGCAAGGGTTCAAATGAAGTGCGTTCTTTAAATAGCCCTGAAGCTTCATCTCTGAACAGCGCGACCGCTCCACATCTCAGGAGGGGGGGAAACGAACTTTTACTATTTCATCAGCTGACTATATAAAACATGTACAGTACCAGATTAGGACAGGGTGTCTAAAAAAGTCTGACTATGAATTATTTAAATTTAAGGTTTTCCAGTCTTATTAAAATGTCTTAAATCCAGTTATTAGAGGCCTTATTTTTTCACCATAGTAGCAGGTTTCTTTGTGCTGCTGCTGCTGCTGCATGTCCACTTGGATTAATCTAGGTAATTAATACAATATGCATCTAGTTTATTAAACACAATTGGACTTCATGTCTCTTAACTCTCTCTTAATTAATTTCATGACACCCCCTTTTCTTCTGCCTAATTATTGTTTCACAACATTCATTAATTTTCAGTCAAAACATAGACAAGTTTTGAGTTTTTGACAGCTTTGTTTCTTTACTTTTTTTTGTCTTAAATTTAATTACAGGTAGCATTAAAAAAAGGTCTTTAAAAGTCTTACATTTGTGTTTTTTGTGAAAACTGAGAAATAAAGTGATAAAAAAAAAATCTTACATTTGGCTTTCTCAAATCTTCAGATAGCTGGTAAACAAACTTGCCAGCCACAGTGAAAATGTAACAGCATGTTGCTGGTGGTGTAGCTGGTGGTAGCAATGGGCAGCAATGGGCCCCTATAGCACAACGACCTCACAAGGTTCCTCCTCAGCCAAGTCACTGAGGCAAGCCATGTGGCGATCCATGTGTGGATTGCCACCATATGGTGGAAAGGTTTTCTTGCGTTCACTGGGGGTGAGGGGACGCCGCTGTGTCCCGGCCTGGCCTTCCCTCCCACGCCTTATGTGGGCGGGGGCCGGGGCGGGGGGCATCGGTGCTCTTCATCACTGGTCGAGGGCTGCCGGTTGGTTTAGAACAGCTTAGGTAGGCGATAGATTAGCTACAGCCTAAGGCTGACCTGTTATAGTGTTCAGGCAAAGATCAGACTAGAGCAGAGTAGGATAGGCCAGATTAGGCTGTAGATTAGCTAGATACTATGTCCCAGTTAGCTCTGGTTAATGCTTAGAGTAGTCAGTTGTCTGATCTCCCCCCCCCCCTCTCTTTCTCTTTCCCCCTTCCCCCGCTTCTTCCCTTCTTCCCCCTTCCTGTTCTCCCCTCTCCCACATTTCCCCCCCCCCCCACCTCCTCTCTTTCCATGCTCTTTCCTCCCCCACATCCCACCGCCCCCCCTCCCTTCTCCTGCTCTCTCCTCCTTCTCCCCCCCTCTGCTCCTTCTCCTCTTCTCCCCTATTTTCCCGAATCCCTGCCACTTCCTGCACTCCCCTCTCTCACATTCCCCCTGCTCTCCTTCCCCTGCACCCTCCCACCTCTCCTTCTCTGTTCTCTCCTCCTCTCTGTCCTCTCCCCTCTCTCACATTCCCCCTGCTCTCCTTCCCCTGCACCCTCCCACCTCTCCTTCTCTGCCTCTCTCCTCCTCTCTGTCCTCTCCCCTCTCTCACATTCCCCCTGCTCTCCTTCCCCTGCACCCTCCCACCTCTCCTTCTCTGTTCTCTCCTCCTCCACATTTCCCATTTTCTCCCCACCCTCACCCTAATCCGGGCCCGTATCCTACTCCCTCCCCCAACCCTAGACCCTACCTCTACCCTGGCTCTCCCTCCCCTGCACCCTCCCACCTCTCCTTCTCTGTTCCCTCCTCCTCCACATTTCCCATTTTCTCCCCACCTCCTCCCTCTCACATTCCCCCTGCTCTCCCTCCCCTGCACCCTCCCACCTCTCCTTCTCTGTTCTCTCCTCCTCTCTGTCCTCTCCCCTCTCTCACATTCCCCCTGATCTCCTTCCCCTGCACCCTCCCACCTCTCCTTCTCTGTTCTCTCCTCCTCTCTGTCCTCTCCCCTCTCTTACATTCCCCCTGCTCTCCTTCCCCTGCACCCTCCCACCTCTCCTTCTCTGTTCTCTCCTCCTCTCTGTCCTCTCCCCTCTCTCACATTCCCCCTGCTCTCCTTCCCCTGCACCCTCCCACCTCTCCTTCTCTGTTCTCTCCTCCTCCACATTTCCCATTTTCTCCCCACCCTCGCCCTAATCCGGGCCCGTATCCTACCCCCTCCCCCAACCCTAGACCCTACCTCTACCCTGGCTCTCCCTCCCCTGCACCCTCCCATCTCTCCTTCTCTGTTCCCTCCTCCTCCACATTTCCCATTTCCTCCCCACCTCCTCCCTCTCACATTCCCCCTGCTCTGCCTCCCCTGTACCCTCCCACCTCTCCTTCTCTGTTCTCTCCTCCTCTCTGTCCTCTCCCCTCTCTCACATTCCCCCTGCTCTCCTTCCCCTGCACCCTTCCACCTCTCCTTCTCTGTTCTCTCCTCCTCTCTGTCCTCTCCTCCCTCTCACATTCCCCCTGCTCTCCCTCCCCTGCACCCTCCCACCTCTCCTTCTCTGTTCTCTCCTCCTCCACATTTCCCATTTCTCCCCACCCTCGCCCTAATCCGGGCCCGTATCCTACTCCCCCCCCTCCCCCAACCCTAGACCCTACCTCTACCCTGGCTCTCCCTCCCCTGGCCTGCACCCTCATCTCTCCTCCTCTGTTCTCTCCTCCTCCACATTTCCTATTTTCTCCCCACCTCCCCCCTCTCCTCCCTCACATCCCCCCGCTCTCCCTCCCTCCTCCACTCTCCTGCTTTCTCCTCTTTCCGGTGTTCTTCCTCTTCCCCCCTTCCCCCACTACTCTAAAGCATAGTACACATTTTACTCCAAAGCATGGCACCCACTCTATCCCCTCCAATATTCCGCCACTATTTAAAGCATGGCATAGCATGGCAATATTCCGCCACTATTTAAAGCATGGCACCCATGCTCTTAGTATTTCGCCACTATTCAAAGCATGGCACCCACTCTTCCCTAAAGCAAGGCACCCATAAGCTCTATATGTGAACATGTGCTTATTTGGCAAAAGGACTCACTACTAAAGGCTTGCAGCCAATTAAATTAGGCATAGTTTGGTTGCTTAGAAATTGACATATGTCCGTTTGCAAGATGTGCGTCTATATTTCTCATTCTCTCCCCACCTCCTCCCTCCCCCTGCTCTCTTCTCCCCCACACCCCCCCCCCTTCCCCTCTCCTGCTCTCTCCTCTTGCTCCTTCCCCACCTCCTATACCCTCCAACATCTCCCATTCCCTCCCCACCCCATCACTCTCTCACATTCCCCCTGCTCTTCCCCCTTCTCCTGCTCTCTCCTCTGCTCTCTCTTCATTTCTATATTTTCTATATTATCAATTGTTCAAATGTTATCTTTATTCTGTATATTCTTGTTACTGTTGTGTCAGCTAGAATCAGCTAGACATACTTTCTGTGAAGCCCTCTGAGACATGCTTGTGAATTAGGGCTATATAAATAAACTTGACTTGACTTGACTTGACTTGGTGTAGCTGGTCATTTCTCAGCCTGTTTAGGCAGCCAGACTTCTTAAAAGGTGTGATGCAGTGGTTCAGAGAGTTGGATTGCTGTTCAGCAGTATTGAGGTTGTGGGTTCGAGTCTCAGTCAGTACTGAACGGTGACAGCTAGAGGAAAGAGAGAACAGCGCTCAGAGAATAGATTTGAGGACGAAGGGGAGCTAGTGGTGCAATAGAGACGCGGGAGCCAGCAGGTGGTTGGCTCGATTCCCACTCCCCCACCACCACCTGGAGATAGGGGTTGGCCTGGTCTCCCCCCTGACCTCCACAGAGATATGAGCAGGGGATTATGAGAGAGGAAACGACAGACTGCTGAAGTTTTCCAGATATTGAAAGAGTAATGCACTTTATTTGGTAAGCGTTCATGACTGTTGGCTTTGACATCTGATTTGAAAGCGGAAAGAGTCAAACAGGTGGGATTTGAACTAGTGAATAAGTACACACCAAGGAGCTGTTTATCTGACTGAGCTAGAGCCAGCCTGTCCAGTCTCCTTCATCAGCTTATTTCTATCAGTGTTCAAACTACTGATGATAACGAAGCATCACTGCTGACATCTTACAGCCAGCAGCTTATCATGCGTGTGAACATTTCTGAAGAAGGGACTGAACCAACAACCTTTTGCACCACATCCATGTTCATCTGGGTGAGCTACAGCCCAATTATGGATGGCAATATTGTGGACGAATAATCATATCTCTGTATTTTTAGGCTGAACGGTGACATGATACTGTATATATGTCTGTATTTTCTACCAAAGCCACGTGTGAGATGTGCAGTAGGGATATGGAAAATTTGCTTTTCATCATCAATTTACACAATAGAAATGTGTCATGATATTAAAATATCTTCATATCATCACAATATGATTCCACTTAAAGATTATAAATGATAATATTGAATTATTTTTATTTTTATTTATTTATTCTTTATCCTGATTTTTTTATCCCCCATTAGTGCTAATTTAATTTATTTATCCTGGTTGCTACTCCACCCTCTGCCGATCTGGGGAGAGGCGAAACTGGCTCCATGCTTCCTCCGAGACATGGGCAGTTAGCCAGCCGCTTCTTTTCACCTGCCAGAGGAAGCTTCACTGGTAGGACATAGCACGTGGGAGGTTCACACTATTCCAACCAGTTCCCCTCCCTCCGAACAGGTGCCCTTAACGACCAGAGGAGGAACCACATTAGCAACCAGGATATTGCATGTTTTTGTGAAGGGGGTTCCTATATGAAGGAAACCCCCGGGAGGCACGGGGAGAACATGCAAACTCCACACCGAAAGGCCCTTTTGATGACCCCACCCGGGTGGTGGGCACTCGAGGACATGCGGACGGGCACGCATTCCTTCAGCGTTCACAGCGTCCCAGGTGGGAATCGAACCCAGGACCTTCGAGCTGTGTAAAACAATGGTTATGCCTGATCAAGCCGGAGGTAACAAGGGGGCGCAAATCCGCAACCCTCGTGTTGGTAGGCAGGGAATCTACTGCTACACTACCCAAACGCCCAGTAATAAATCCATCCTTCATTTTAAAGACTTATTTTCAGGCATTGTATGCTTTATTGACAGATGTATAGTGGGAGAGAGAGGCGGTAGGAAATGTAAAAAAGAAAAGAGTAGGTTATTGCTTCATTCAACAGCGAATCAGAGAGAAAACTCCAACAACCTGCTAGAGGTTTGAACTAAGGGTGGAGCCGAATCCAAATAGGGTATTTGGAAAAGCACAAATAGCCGTTTTTTATGAATAATTCTATTGTACAAATATTTTTTAAATTACCGGTATTTGTTTTCTCTGCTGCCTGTCTGTGTCATGGATGTGTTAATAGCTGCATGTCTGTCTGTGTGGTGGAGTGGTCAGCACAGTCATCTGTGGTCTGTGAGACCAGGGTTCTAGATCCACTCTGGGAACTCTTCTGCAGAATAACACTTTAATATCCTAATATTAGAAATGTAATAAAAACAAAAACAGATTGTTATGCCGATTTCCAAATATAAATACAAATAATTTTGCTGCCTCAACAAATACAGATACACATACAAAGACAGGGCTCGCTGCAATCCCTGCAAGCCATTTACTCTTAAACCATGTAAACCATGTTGGCTGTTTTTGGAAAATGTGTCCAAAACATTTAGATTAATCCAGTTGGCAGCTTTTATTACTGTAAAAATCCACTTCAAGCATGAAGGGGAGATGTAGATGCAGCGAAGGTGACAGGATACGTTAAGGAAGGTTTTTTATGCTTGAAGAAAAGGCATGGCCTCAATTTAAAGACGGTGATGCTAATATTTTGTTCACATTGTGTAACTCATGACAGCTATATTGAATTTGACACTTGAGTGTCGAGGGAGTATTTTATATTCCCTCCCGACATCTTTGGTTCCCTCCAAAACTCTTCAGCAGAAACTTTAAATTGAAACTGGTTTACTTCGTAGCTCCCACCCCCTCCACACAGTAGACTACATCTGAAATCCTCTCCAGAGACGTTTTCCATCTGTATAAGTTATCCTTCATTGTGACAATAATGCTGCTGCTCTTATTGCACATACTCTCTCTGAAATTGGATGAGGAAATTGATTTTAGACACGAGCAGAATGTGCGAACCAAGATGCCGTGAAGTCACTTCCACCATGAACCAAGATGCCATGAAGTCACTTTCACCATGTCTGAACCAAGATGCCATGAAGTCACTTTCACCATGAACCAAGATGCCATGAAGTCACTTTCACCATGTCTGAACCAAGATGCTGTGAAGTCACTTTCACCATGTCTGAACCAAGATGCTGTGAAGTCACTTTCACCATGTCTGAAGCAAGATGCTGTGAAGTCACTTTCACCATGTCTGAACCAAGATGCTGTGAAGTCACTTTCACCATGTCTGAACCAAGATGCCATGAAGTCACTTTCACCATGTCTGAACCCAGATGCCTTGAAGTCACTTTCACCATGTCTGAACCAAGATGCCATGAAGTCACTTTCACCATGTCTGAACCAAGATGCTGTGAAGTCACTTTCACCATGTCTGAACCAAGATGCTGTGAAGTCACTTTCACCATGTCTGAAGCAAGATGCTGTGAAGTCACTTTCACCATGTCTGAACCAAGATGCTGTGAAGTCACTTTCACCATGTCTGAACCAAGATGCTGTGAAGTCACTTTCACCATGTCTGAACCAAGATGCCATGAAGTCACTTTCACCATGTCTGAACCAAGATGCCATGAAGTCACTTTCACCATGTCTGAACCAAGATGCCATGAAGTCACTTTCACCATGAACCAAGATGCTGTGAAGTCACTTTCACCATGTCTGAACCAAGATGCTGTGAAGTCACTTTCACCATGTCTGAACCAAGATGCTGTGAAGTCACTTTCACCATGTCTGAACCAAGATGCTGTGAAGTCACTTTCACCATGTCTGAACCAAGATGCCATGAAGTCACTTTCACCATGTCTGAACCAAGATGCCATGAAGTCACTTTCACCATGTCTGAACCAAGATGCCATGAAGTCACTTTCACCATGTCTGAACCAAGATGCTGTGAAGTCACTTTCACCATGTCTGAACCAAGATGCTGTGAAGTCACTTTCACCATGTCTGAACCAAGATGCTGTGAAGTCACTTTCACCATGTCTGAACCAAGATGCTGTGAAGTCACTTTCACCATGTCTGAACCAAGATGCCTTGAAGTCACTTTCACCATGTCTGAACCAAGATG
>NC_139624.1:30033518-30183518 GCF_964638095.1 Poromitra crassiceps | reverse complement strand
CAGAGCTATCCCATTGATCTTGGTCTCCCATTTGGAGTTGAAACGTGGCTGTCACCATCTTGATTTTTCATCAGCAGAGTGGGAGGGAATGGGTTGAGTCCTTCCGAACCTCACGTGAGATGGGAGTTTCCCAGAGCTGCAGTTCCGCCTGCTATTGGTCCGTGATCGGCAAGCTGTGCGTTCACTGGACAGGCGATCTGTCAATCGCCCCCTTTTCCATCAAATATTTTACTCCAAACGGGCGAGTTATATAAAAGATTACCCCCTACAGTTGTTATGAAAAGGTGAAATGAGCTTACAAAGTTGGGCGTTTTAACATGGGGGAATGCCTACTGGCCCCGACGCATAGTGGCCGTTCAAGGAACTACAGCTTTTCAATTCACTTCCGCATCATCAGAGGGAAAGGGGTGGGCTTGCCCACTGAGTGAAGCGCGCACACACACACACACACACACACACACACACACACACACACACACACACACACACGTGACGAGCACTTTCTTGTAAAACATACCTGGACTCCAACAAAGAAAGCTTCAGATGGTTTTCTCTCCTCCCAGCTGCGCTCGAGCCACTTACGTACGTATATAAGACCCGCAGACGTTAACGTAATTCCCTGGAATGTGAGAATTAACAAGCCAGTTACATGGCGTTGCATTCTTAGACATTGCCGTTGGCTTTTATTTGGTATGTTACATACAATTGGCTAAATTATTAGTTCATTCAGAGTTAGATGATATTGGAGCAGCCAGCCTTTTTTTTTTTCTTTCTTTTTTCGCCGGAAGTCGTCACACGACCACACAACCGGGTCAAATGGGCGTGACTACATAAGGTGAATAGAGTACTGCAGGGATGACGTATTTTTGTAGGCTTAACCAGAAATCGCCGCCATGTTGGTAGGGGGAAAAGGCTATGAGGTTTTAGAATGGGGATTTCACTTAAATGCATCAAATAAGGTCTGTGGTTAAGTTTATGGGTGTGGTCATTTGTGTTCAGCAAGATAATCTTCACACACGTGGGCCACGTTTATGACTTTTGAAACGCAAATGCGTTTTTTTTAAACGCACTTTTCAGTAAACGTGCTACTTCTGGACTCATTCCTGCAGTGCACTATAGTAGATAGATCAACTTTTACATAAAGAATTGGGAGAACTCTTAAGCTACTGTAAGAGAAAGGGTGGAGTTGACCCCATTGCTATGGATGATGTCATGTTTCATGAAACTGTGATTGGCTGTCTTGGGTCTTGGGCTGTTTTGGTCGTCATCAAAGAAAAGTCATAGAAATACTGTAGGCAAGGTTGTTATACTAAAACTAAAAACAAACTGTGTAGGGGAAACTTAAATTTCAGTTAACTTAAATAAAAGTCTCGTGAAGTCCCGCGATACTTTCCTGCCGACTGGCCAACTACAGGTAGGACGCTTTGCGGTGGTGGTTTTAGCGTAACCTATGTGGGGTTTGGCATAACCTTCGTTATTTCGAATCCCACATAGGTTACGCCAAACCCCACATAGGTTACGCTAAAACCACCACCGCAAAGCGTCCTACCTGTAGTTGGCCAGTCGGCAGGAAAGTATCGCGGGACTTTACGAGACTTCGTGACCGAGATCACGTTTGAGGCAATTTGATCCCTGGGAGACTCCAGGAAATGGCCTGGGGCGAAATATCACTCTGGTGGATGTTGAGGGATCACATTACGACGATATTTGGCGAAAACGGGAATAAAAATAGCTATTTAGATGCAGGAAAGACAGGCTCACACTTGGCCCCAAATCAGCTCCATTTTACAACTGACTTGGACGCTATTGATCTCAAAACAACGCTAGGACGGCCAGAAACGCCGCGGACATCGCTGGGTGAGTGGCCAAATCATAATTATTGCCAGGAGATGGGTCCAGGTTAAAAAAAAAACGAAATTCTCCTTTAAAAAACTAACTGAAACGATATTGTGTACTTACAAAACTAACTAAAATAGGAGACGGAATAAGACACAAAAGTGTAGGCTTTGTTTTACATGCTCTAAATTGTGGTCATTGAGGGCACTGGGAGGTAAATACTGGGAAGTATACTCTAACTAAACAGTTAACGGTACAGTATGTAATATAATGAGTAAAAAACAAACTTTATAATGCTGGTATGCGCCCAATAATAATGTTGTTTTGCCTCGCCGCAGAATCCAGGTAGGGTTAGCTCCAGCTGACTCTTCTTTGCTGGCATAATGTCTTCCATATTTCATTTAGGTACCACCACTTATGTGTGTGTGCGCGCACATGCGTGCACCCGCCTGCCTGCCTGCGACCATTGTTGGTTTTAATGTATTTTTAATTTCCCGTGAAGTGACTGGAGTCCTCAGTGACCGGCACTCCATAATTGGCTGCCTGTGTGAACATCAGTCAGCCTAACGAGAGAGAGAGGGAGCTTCTACTGTGGTCTGACACACACACACACACACACACACACACACACACACACACACACACACACACACACACAGGTATACGCACACATTTCCAAGTGAATATGGTCTGGCTTTCTCTTCTGTCTCTCACTTATTTTCTCTTTGTTTCTGAAATACACGCACACACTTACACACGTGCGCACACACACACACACACACACACACAGAGGTATGCGCACACATTTCCAAGTGAATACGGGTCTGGCTTACTTTTCTGTCTCTCACTTATTTTCTCTTTGTTTCTGAAATACACGCACACACACATATATACACGCACGCACGCGCGCACGCACGCGCGCACACACACACACACACACACACACACATACATATAAGAGGAAGGCCTCATTAACCAAACAGGCACTGTCATTGGCTCCAGAGGGACCAAACAAGAGGTGTTTACTGGTTAGTCTGTATGTGGGAACGGTGTATGAATAGAACCGAGACAATTAGCTACACACTGCACATTAGCACATCTGTTAGTCACGGCTGGCTTCGTTGCGTCGGCACACACACACACACACACACACACATCATATTCATGAACGCATATCGAACAGACACCTTTGATTATTTTTGCTTTAATGGGTGTTACATGAACCTGCTAGAATGCACCAGTGTTTTATTAAAGGCTGTTAATAAGCTCTTGATTTTGAAGCATGTCTATGATTTCAGTGTCTCCATTACAGTGAAGGGCTTCATTAGAGTTACAGATGTATAGCTAAGCTCACTGGGGCAGACTGGTATCAGTACAGATGTTCATATATAGCTAGGCTCACTGGGGCAGACTGGTACATATGGTACAGACTGGTACAGATGTCCATATATAGCTAAGATCACTGGGGCAGACTGGTAGAAATGTTCATATATAGCTAAGCTCACTGGGGCAGACTGGTACAGATCAGTACATTGCACAACTGCTCAGCAGGTTCTTTGGCTGTGTGAATTGAGAGACGTTGGGGATATGCTACAGTGAAATGTATCATACCTTGAGTTTAATTGACTGCAATTGGACATGGCAATATTTTGTGATGCAGTGAATATTCAGCTGTGTGTAGAACCTCCATTTGGGCGCTCTCTTTCTCAAACACATACTAGTGGGTGGATGCATTGATCAAACATGCTGTACAGTACAGCGTGCACGTGCATACACACACACACACACACACACACACACACACACACACACACACACACACACACACACACACACACACACACAAGTTGACAGCACATTCAAAGCAGTTTGTCATATATAGGATTTATTTACATTTTCTATTTACAGATCTTTGTTTCAAAATTTTCTCTGTACACATTTTTAAATTCAAGGACGACTGCTCCTGTCACCCACACACTCTAGTATAATTAGATTTTTCTCTGAGTACTCAAGAGGCAGAAGACACGGGGAAGAATCTTTTGGGTTTGGTTTCTCATAAACCTAATTTCATGTCTGGAAAAGTACTGGTTAAAACCATCCCAATTCATGATCTCACATTCCGTTTCTCTCTACGTATAAGTCTGAACTCATTTCAGTGGGTGGGTGCCTTGACAGACAACTCCTTCAGCCAATCAGCGTTGCCAAATTCCCGGCAAAAGCGCAGAGAAACTTTGCTGGTACATACTCTTGTTCTTGTTTAATTGTTGTTATACGCCTATTTCACATGACATCCATGTTGGTGATATAAATTGTATACAATTTATATCACCAACATGCCCATCATTTTTATATCGTGTTACTTCCTGCATTTTTTACACAAAATGGCCGATTTGCAAAAAAATGTGAAATAGGCGTATTGAGTCTATTTCTGCAGTAAGTGCACTTACGGCTATGTAAACTCGACGGACGTTGACATTACTGCTTGTTGCTTTGCGAGCCGCAGAGCCATGGGAGCAGCCATTACTATTTTGCCTGATTGGCCGGGTACAATGCCAACTACGAGACAGGTCCCTGATTATACCCGTGCACGCCCGCCCCGGGCTGGAGGCCAGACGTCCCACAGAACGACATAGAATGTGAGTTCACGTGATCGGATGGTTTACCAGGCTAGAGAAGTAGAGCAACAACAAAAAAAAGAAAAGAAAAGAAAGCAGCTGAAATGTCACTGAAGGACACGATGTCACTGAAGGACACGATGCCACTGAAGGACATGCTTCTTGAGACGCAAAAAACAAACATGTTTGTGGTGTGTGTCAGTAGAAAGAGGGCTCCAGCCAGCCTAGGGCATAGTCACCATGGAGATGTCTGAGTGTGCCTATGTGCTAATAGAGGGATACAGCCAGGTACCATCTATGCTATCATCACCAAGGTAATGTGTGTGTGTGTGTGTGTGTGTGTGTGTGTGTGTGTGTGTGTGTGTGTGTGTGTGCATCTATGCTATCATCACCAAGGTAATGTGTGTGTGTGTGTGTGTGTGTGTGTGTGTGTGTGTGTGTGTGTGTGCATCTATGCTATCATCACCAAGGTAATGTGTGTGTGTGTGTGTGTGTGTGTGTGTGTGTGTGTGTGTGTGTGTGTGTGTGTGTGTGTGTGTGTGTGTGTGTGTGTAATTAGACCACCTCTCTTCACAAAAGTAATCCCATAGGGCAGCTCATTATTGTTAAAGGGAAAATACCTCATCATGACACTACATGACATTATTACTGCAGGACTGCAGAAATCCTTCCAAAGATGAAGAAAAAAAGGCCATGGCCAACTGCAAAAAACCCATACAGTACATCATGTATGTGTATATATCAGCAGAAAACCCATACAGTACATAATGTATGTGTATATATCAGCAGAAAACCCATACAGTACATCATGTATGTGTATATATCAGCAGAAAACCCATACAGTACATCATGTATGTGTATATATCAGCAGAAAACGCATACAGTACATAATGTATGTGTATATATCAGCAGAAAACGCATACAGTACATAATGTATGTGTATATATCAGCAGAAAACGCATACAGTACATAATGTATGTGTATATATCTGCAGAAAACCCATACAGTACATAATGTATGTGTATATATCTGCAGAAAACCCATACAGTACATAATGTATGTGTATATATCTGCAGAAAACCCATACAGAACATAATGTATGTGTATATATCACATATTCTTTCTTCCATCCCATTTTCTCTATGTCATCACAATGATCACATGTGAGCGAGCCCACCTGCTCTTTTTGGCTGCAGAATTCATAGCCCAGAATGTGTCTGCTTGTGGTGGGACATTTCCACTTTTCAGCACACACACATTCACATAGAGGAGTAAGGGAACGGTCAACCTCCAACATTATGAGCGGCTCTCAATATTGAGTGCAGAGAGTACTTGTTGAAAAGTAGGGCTCTGTCTGGATACCAAATGAGATAATATTTGCCAGGTTTAGGGTTAGGGTTTGGACTGTTTGTACGGTGGTATATGCCTGGAGTGTGATCTTATGGTTTGTATGTTGTTGGTTGACTGTTCACACACTCACAAAGTAGATGCAAAGTGAAAATGTCACTACCACTGGCAGTGATGTCACTATCCCTGGCAGTGGTGTCACTATCACTTGCAGTGATGTCACTATCACTGGCAGTGATGTCACTATCACTGGCAGTGATGTCACTATCTCTGGCAGTGATGTCACTATGTCACTATCACTGGCAGCGATGTCTACACTTTTTAAGTTCAAGGTCAAATAAATAACTGGGCTGATGTCTATTGTCTCTAGAGTTAGGCACAACTTAACAGGCTTGTCATGTAAACATCATATAAAAATAAAACCAAAAAAGAAAAGACGACAAATCTTTAAAATGCTAATTGAAAGAATATATCTCATACAAAAAACGAGAGAAAATAAAGGCTATAGACTTTTAAATTGAGTGCAGTTTTTCCTTTTCAGAGAGAATGGGAGATGAGGGCTCGTAAAACTGCTGCAGTGTGTGTGTGTGTGTGTGTGTGTGTGTGTGTGTGTGTGTGTGTGTGTGTGTGTGTGTGTAAGAACCCCACCGTGTGATCAAAGAGTGACGGCTCTCACAAAAAAGTAGTTGGAGCTTCCATAGAACACACCACCTCCCCTCCCCTTCACACAGACCCCATTCTCCTGCCATCTCCTTCACACACACACACACACACACACACACACACACACACACACACACACACACACACACACACACACACACAGACCGTTCTCCTGCCATCTCCTTCACACACACCCCATTCTCCTGCCACCTCCCCTTCACACACACCCCGTTCTCCTGCCATCTCCTTCACACACACCCCATTCTCCTGCCACCTCCCCTTCACACACACCCCATTCTCCTGCCACCTCCCCTTCACACACACCCCGTTCTCCTGCCATCTCCTTCACACACACACCCACACACCCCATTCTCCTGCCATCTCCTTCACACACACCCCATTCTCCTGCCACCTCCCCTTCACACACACCCCGTTCTCCTGCCATCTCCTTCACACACACCCCATTCTCCTGCCACCTCCCCTTCACACACACCCCGTTCTCCTGCCATCTCCTTCACACACACACACACACACACACACACACACACCCACACACCCCGTTCTCCTGCCATCTCCTTCACACACACCCCATTCTCCTGCCATCTCCCCTTCACACACACCCCATTCTCCTGCCATCTCCCCTTCACACACACCCCATTCTCCTGCCACCTCCTTCACACACACCCCATTCTCCTGCCATGTCCTTCACACACACCCCGTTCTCCTGCCATCTCCCCTTCACACACACCCCATTCTCCTGCCATCTCCCCTTCACACACACCCCATTCTCCTGCCATCTCCCCTTCACACACACCCCATTCTCCTGCCATCTCCTTCACACACACCCCATTCTCCTGCCACCTTCCCTTCACACACACCCCATTCTCCTGCCATCTCCCCTTCACACACACCCCATTCTCCTGCCATCTCCTTCACACACACCCCATTCTCCTGCCACCTTCCCTTCACACACACCCCATTCTCCTGCCATCTCCCCTTCACACACACCCCATTCTCCTGCCATCTCCCCTTCACACACACCCCATTCTCCTGCCACCTCCCCTTCACACACACCCCATTCTCCTGCCATCTCCCCTTCACACACACCCCATTCTCCTGCCATCTCCCCTTCACACACACCCCATTCTCCTGCCATCTCCCCTTCACACACACCCCATTCTCCTGCCATCTCCCCTTCACACACACCCCATTCTCCTGCCATCTCCTTCACACACACCCCATTCTCCTGCCACCTCCCCTTCACACACACCCCATTCTCCTGCCACCTCCCCTTCACACACACCCCATTCTCCTGCCACCTCCACTTCACACACACACCCCATTCTCCTGCCATCTCCCCTTCACACACACACACCCCATTCTCCTGCCACCTCCCCTTCACACACACCCCATTCTCCTGCCACCTCCCCTTCACACACACCCCATTATCCTGCCATCTCCCCTTCACACACACACCCCATTCTCCTGCCACCTCCCCTTCACACACACCCCGTTCTCCTGCCATCTCCCCTTCACACACACCCCATTCTCCTGCCACCTCCCCTTCACACACACCGTCTTTGAGGGCTTGGTGGAGTCAGGACGGGAGGCTCAGAATGCTAACAGCTTTCTGTTATGTCATGAATGTCTGACCCCCATCTTCCTTCACAACATTACACCAATATGGTGCTGTTGACCCCGGGCTAAACGCACTGTGTGCTATACTTGCACATGCGCACGCCCATGCACACACACACAGTAATGCAAAGAGGAAGAGAAAATAAATGAGAAAGGAGCGAAGGAAGATAGGAAAGTCTTGATGTTCTGTAATGAAACATCGACTTGAAAGAAAGACTGAACTTTGTACCTTCATTAAGGCAAAAATGAAGCTTGGATCACTCCTTCAGATTCAGAACCAAGCCTGTTTCTCACTTCATGATCTGTGAACGACCGGCCCAGCTTCCACCAGAAGAACCTCATTTCATGAACGGAAGCTGAACATAGTTCATTTTGACCTCACGCCTATACATCTACGTATGCTGTGTGTGTGTGACTCTGCATATGGTACGCACTTTCCTCCTTTACTTCTCGTTTTGTGTCCGTTAACCTGTGTGTTTCTATGCAAGTGTGTTTTTTTCTGACACCCCCCCACCTCCCCTTTTCTCACCAATTATACTTGGCCAATTCCCCCTGTTGTCCTAGTAGTTGCTCCACCCCCTCTGCCAATCTGGGGAGAGTTGTAGACTAGCAAATGCTTCCTCCGATACAGTTGCAGTCCCCAGCCGCTTCTTTTCACCTGACAGCGAGGAGTCTCACCGGTAGGATGTAGTGCATGGGAGGATCATGCCGTTCCCCTCACCTCAAACAGGTGCCCCCGACAGACCAGAGGAGGCACTAGTGCAGCGACCAGCACACATACCCTTAATCTGGCTAACCCCCCAGACACGGCCACTTGTGCCTGTATGGACGCCCGACGAAGCCGGACGTAACACGGGGGCTCGAACCTGCGACCCTCGTGTAGGCAGGGAATCTATCGCTGCACTACCCGGATGCCCTCAAGTGTATATTTTGTGTGTGTGCATAACCTTCTTGAGTGGGTCTGCACCTCTCACTGCTTGCACGCTGTGTGTATGTGCGTGCCTATGTGTGTATGTGTGTGTTCTGAGGTAGTCCTAGGTTCAGAGGAGGAACAGCTAATGGATGCTAAGACATCGCCCTACATATACAGGCAGGTCAGAAGGAAAACCCAATGAGTTGGACTATGCGGCTCGCTTACCTCTAATGGCTCATTACTGCCTTTGATGTGGATCTGCATACGTCTGACTCTCCTGACCTGCAGCCTCTTACTGCGCTTTGAAATGCACTGAAACACTGTCATGTGGGGGTGGAGGTGGGAGGATGGTGAGAAGGGAGGGGGTGGCTGGTTGGGGGGTGGAGTTTTTGTGTGTGTTTTGTGGATGGAGGGAGTCATTTCTCCTCACAGATTGACTCACAGTCTCTATGTCTTTCTCATTAGTAAAGTCCTAGTGTATTAATTTGTCATAAACAACAACCATCTGTCTCCCTTCTGAGAGTGCAAGTTCCTTCAGGTTATGGTGTGGCGGGTGGGTGGGTGGAATATGTAAACCATCTAGCCCAGAGCTGTTTCTCCATCTTTGTTTATCATGGTAAATTGAAAATGGCTGCCTTTTGGTCTTGGGGGAGGGGGGGGGGTAAATTGTAATAAACAACCTGGGAAATAAGAATAAGCAGGAGAGAGGCTATTTCTCATTCAGACAACCATCCCAGGGAGCACTGAGCAACATCTCTCAGTTGTGGTTTGGAGAGGCAGCTCCAATGAGGGGTCCTCCTCGCTTTGTGGTCTCCAATGTAGAAGAGGGTTTTGAGGTCTGCTCTGCACCAGTGTGCATGTGGCTTTTCAGAGGAGATTAGAGAAGAATAAAAAGGGCTCCACATCAAGCTGTTACAACGCTACACTGCATGTCGTCCTCTCAGTCATTGGTTGATTCAAATCTCTTAGCTGAAAGGCCCAATGGGTGATGAGGGGAGGCAGGGTTAAGAAAAGGGGCGATCCTTCAGTGTAATTAGAGGGGCCTCGAAGTTCAGTAGCTCGCTGTGGGGCGGGGAGGGGAGTGATTGGGAAGAGCCACGCTGATCATCTCTTGTAGTGGTTAGGGGCATCGGCAAAGGCAAACTTCAACCTGTAGGCTTCGGCCAAAAGCACGCTCACTTCCTCGTTGCCCCAGTGCATGGTGGGAAGGTTCTGCAAGAGGATCATCAGGCCCTGTTGGAAGAAAGAGAATATGGTTTAGAGCAGTCGTGGTTCTCAACACGGGGTCCGGGGACCACCAGGGGTCCTGGAGAGGGTTCCAGGGGGTTCCAAGCAAATTGAAGAATTGTTAAACTTTATTTAACACAGCATTATTTCATTTACAAGAATTTAACACAATTAGAGAATGGAGAAGATGGACTCTTTTGATCATAGCTTCATTGTTATCTCTCTACCTGCAATACAGATGGTCATGGATTTCTGTACAAAATCATATCTAACAATACAAATATTCGCAGATTTGGGGCCGAGAGACAAGATGTCATGAGATGGTGGTCTCTGGCCCTAAGGTTGAGAATCACTGGTTTAGGGGAAAGAGAAAGAACAAAAAACAACAACAAAAAGGGTAGTGAAAAAAATAAAAGAATGTAAAAAAAAGAATCAGAGAAAAGTGGAGCAGAGAAAAGTACAGGAGGATTTTGAAGACGAGAAATAGAAGCCAGAGAGAGAAGAGCAGAAAGAAGCAAAGGTCAGCTCAACAGAGAGGAAGGTAGAGGAGGAGATGGCTAACTCGCACCGGGGGGCTCTGAACGCTAACAGCTTTGCGTTGTATGTCATGAATGTCACTGCTTGCATGCTGTGTCTATGTGCGTGCCTGTGTGTGTATGTGTGTGTTCTGAGGTAGTCCTAGGTTCACAGGAGGAACAGCTAATGGATGCTAAGACGTCGCATATACAGGCAGGTCAGGAGGAAAACCCAATGAGTTGGACTATGCGGCTCGCTTGCCCCTAATGGCTCATTACTGCCTTTGATGTGGATCTGCATACGTCTGACTCTCCTGACCTGCAGCCTCTTACTGCGCTTTGAAACGCACTGAAACGCTGTCATGTGGGGGTGGAGGTGGGAGGATGGTGATAAGGGAGGGTGTGTGTGTGTGTGTGTGTGTGTGTGTGTGTGTGTGTGTGTAGGCTCTTTCACACCGGCCTTGAAAGCCGAAAAATAGGATTCGCGCCTCCGATGTGAAAGTCGTGAACGCGCGTTGGTGGATAATTGTTTTACGCCTTTTGTCCCGCGACGGTAGGTAGTAACAGCGCCGGTTTAGCAGGCAACCCGCCTCCACTTGAAAGCGTCGTCGCAGCGAGCCGGAAAAGGTGTGAATGGGCAGCTCATTCATAAAAAAATTACAGGGGAAATCACCTCATGTAGCAAGAAAGTGCACGAGTGAAAGTAAAAAAAGTAGCCTATACAATCATGACTGCAGGGACGCCAGGAGGAATGCTCCGTGCGGTTAGGCTTTATGCTCAAACGATGTTGACATTAGTAGGTAAAATTAACGGATATAATAATAAGCTTCAGAAGGCTATAGCTGTCTGTGGCGAGTTGGTCTGAGGATATTCCCTCTCGAAATCAGCTCTGTGCATTCCCTTACAAAAACTACTAACGTTATAGTAGTCTATAGGCTACTATTCCCCCGACGAACGTTATGCAGACTGCAGCTGTTTGATATGCGGGCGTCGTCTTTCAGAACGGCCCCTAATTACGCTATTGATGGGAATAATTTGCTTTACAAAAAACTGGAACCAAAAGAAAAGAATTAGCCTTGTAGCCTACCTAATAGGCTACATGATGGTGTGTCTGTGATGCATAAAGTCGATCAGATGAATATTGAAAGCCTTGTTACCATGCATGTGGACAACACTTTCGTGTTTTATCTGATCCTTAACGAGCGCAGCTTTATCAGCTTATCCTTAACAACCGCAGCTGCACCTCAGCGATGTTTGGTTGTTGAATTAATTCGTTCATCATACAGTAGGCTAGGCTACACTAACCTATGAAAATATTAATTTGAGCGAGGAGCTGAGTGGAAATGCCTCCAGCGGCTCACCTTTCAATCCGGGAGCAGTGGCTGTCGCCTGAAAGGACACCGCGGGACGGGAATGTGGCGGTCCTGCTGGCCTGTGTGTGAAAGCAATTTCTGTGGCGAGGCTGCCAGGCTTAGCGTTCTTTCTGAACTGCAATTTTGCGCGATCTGTGTGTGAAAGAGCCTTCTGTGTGTGTTTTGTGGAAGGAAGGACGCATCTGGCAATTTAAGGCCCTGTTTAGATGACAACGGTCTCTCCATAAAAGCAAACCAAAAGCAAATAATCCATGCAAATGAATCAGCAATTAGAAATACCAAACCTATTTATCTCTATGGGACTTTTCACACCAAATAATAATAATAGTAATAATAATAATAATAATAACAAAACTAGAACGACCGCACCGCGGATATATGCCTCCGCCAACAAGTGAGGAGTCGACATCCATGTCTGTCGAGACTTTGATGTTTGAGCCAAATGTGAAGAAATTCCGTCAAGGTGTTACGGAGATATGGCGTTACCGAGCTTGAAAATGGCATTCGTGGGGTCACAGAGACCTTAGTCTGACTGGGTGGAAGCAGCATGGTGGACTTAGCTCTCTCATTGGTGCCGACCATTTCAGTCGGTGCCGGATGGAAATCTCATTCCGCTCCCTGCAAGCTCTGCATTGGCTCCGACCCACTCTGACTGCGGCTGCGACCATATTTGGATGTCCTTTCCACGCCCCCCGTGTCGAATCTGTATGCCTCTGCTGCTGTATGTGTCGATTCTGCTGAGCTCAAATACTTGCGCCGCTGCCTTTGAAACAATAACAACAGCAGCACTAGTCGCTAGCTCGTTGCTACACGCTGAAAACGATTGATGTGGATTATCCAATGAAGCAGCCTGCATGGTACGTTCGGTGGATGGCTATAAACAACCTTTTTCCCCTCTAATCCACAAGAGAAAGCGTCCCCAGCCAGACTCTCCCAGCCCCTTTGCTGGGAGTCTGGCAAGCGAGACTACAGAGACCTTGACCTTTGATTACCAAAATCTAATCAGTTCATCCTCCAGTCCAAGACAATGTTTGAGCCAAAATTCCGTCAAAGTGTTCCTGAGATATCAGGATAAAGAGCTTGGAAATGGAGTTTGTGAGGTCACGTGACCTTGAATTTTGACCTTTAACCACCAAAATCGAATCAGTTCATCCTTGAGTCTAAGTAGATGTATGAGGCAAATTTTATGCAATTCCGTCAAGGCGTTCCTGAGATATCGCGTTAACGAGCATGAAAGGAGCGGTCGTGATGTCACAGTGACCTTGAACTTTGACCTTTGACTACCAAAATCTAATCAGTTCATCCTTGAGTCTAAGTGGACATTTGAGGCAAATTTGAAGAAATTCCATCAAGGCGTTCCTGAGATATGGCGTTAACGAGCTTGAAAATGGCGTTCGAGAGATCACAGTGACCTTGACCTTTGACTACCAAAATCTAACCATTTCATCCTTGCGTCCAAGTCGACGTTTGAGCCAAATTGGAAGAAATTCTGTCAAGGCTTTCCTGAGATATCACGTTAACGAACATTGGACGGACGGACTGATGTACGTACGGACTGACGGACGTATGGACTACGCAAATCCATAATGCCTCCGGCCTGGGTATCGCCAGTGGAGGCATAAAAATCTTCACCACGAAATAAGGAAGTTTCTGATTTGGTGTGGACATGCTCATAGAGATAAATGGGGTAAAAAAAATGCTTTAACTCATTGAGTGCTAGCCACTTTTGGAGAACGGACGCTCCCAGTGCCGGAGTTTCAGAGCGTTTTCAGTGATTTCTCGAGGCCCACAGAATATTGTGTGATATTACTATGTAAACACCGAACACGCACAAAGAACAATGAGACTCTCTTCTATCATCTGCAAAAAAAAGTTTATTGATCCCATTTTCCGTTCTTTAGTTATGAGCCGGAGAAGATAGGCTGTTTTGAGCAAAAAGACACTTTTCAAATTAGAAGCTGAGTTATTCCGCCTTTTGTGAAATGCAGCATTTCAAGCACATTCACTGAGTCTGAAGATAATATTTTCTGATGTAGTGACGTGGTGTAGTTGTGTGGTGCCTGCGTGCCCCACCCCCCTCTCCCCCCCTCAGCTGCAAACTCCTCCCCACACTAACACACAGCCTAACACGCACCCAGTCTATTTTCGGAGCGCTCTGTTTTTTTGCGCCGGCTCCCAGCGCGACACGGAAATGCCAAACCGGACTGCAGGGAAAGGTTTGGCCCTTCGGCGTCGGGTGCTGCCTTTCTGGCGGCTAATCGTGTGAAGAAACTATGCAGACAGACAGACAGAGGCAGAGGGGCTCAGTTGTGTGCGCGGATTGACTGCTGTTCGCAGCCAACATCAGCTGCAGTCAGAGCCATCTATATGGCTCTGGCTGCAGCATGAGCGGTTTCTCTTTGATCACAGGGGTTTTTCCTGCTGTTTTCCGGACCTTTCTGTAATCTGGAGAGCACTGTCGCCACCTAATGGGTCGGTAAAATAGGTTATATACATTCAACATGCCCCAAAATTTTACAGGAGATGGATCTGGCTTTGATCCACGTCCCACCATCAAAAAACGCAATTGACGACTTTAGTCGTCATTGGCACTCAACGTTACTAAAGCAATTGACGACTAAAGTCGTCATTGGCACTCAATGAGTTAATTGCCGTGTGATTTATTCGCACAGATTATTCGCTTTTGTTCTGAAAATACTTAAAATGGCACATTTTTGTTGCGTTTTGGCCTTTCGTTCACATGACAATGGCGTTTGGGGGCCTGAAACAAATTTTTGAAACCGGCTTCCAGAGTGGAATCTTTTTAAAACGCCAATACGCAGTTCTTGTGAAATCTGTGATGACACGGCCCCACTGCATGCATGGCTGTTACGTTTCAGCCTAATAGGCATGCAAAATAGCAAAGGGTAGATTTGCGTCCATTCAGACTAAATGATCTGTTTTCGGGTGTGCTTTTGCCATGTTTGTTTGTAGCCAGCGTGCTATAGAAGGAATGGTTGGTAAGCACTACACAGGTGCACGGTGTTATTCTGTGCTGTTGAGTTGCAAAGTTACGAGATGAAAATGTGTGCCTTTACTATTTTTCAAATTGCAAAGTTACACCGCCACCCACTGGCCTGGCATGCATTCTAGTGCGTTTTCAATCGTGCTTGCGGATCCGTCCGCACCAGGATTGTTATCACAACATTGTCGTATGACCGTGGATCGAAAGGCCGAGCCGCAACAAAAGCTTGGCATTTTATGCAGAGAGCATTGTCGTCTAAACGGGGCCTAAAAATGGTTGCCTTTTTGTCTTTGGGGGTCAAGGTCATGGTAAACTTGATTATCCCAGATAGGAAATTCAGGTGGTCGAGCGTGCAGAAAAAAACAGTCACAAAGACAGATATAAATATAGCCGCAAGCGGCGATGGGCGGGGTTCAAGCCTTGCGCAGATGACAAAGCTTCTGATTCTGACTAGGACATCCTCCTTGATATATCTGACAAGTTTCGCGATCATTGGACAAACAGGTGTGGAGTTACAGCCTTTTTTATGTTAAGCCACGCCCATTTCTGGCGTTTATGGCGCCCCCTTTTGGTGGAATTGCACAAAATTTGACACACATGGTCTAGGATGGTCTCCGAAGACCTCCTGCAAGTTTCGTGAAGATTCCTTAATCGGTCATGAAGTTATGACAATTTAGCTGTGAGGCCACGCCCTCTCTCAACTTTAACGATCAATATCTCTGAAACTAAAGTAGATTTTCAAAAATGCAAAAAGCACGGTTGTAGAGCTTGCTCCATAGATGCTTCCTGGAGATTCTAGTACAAATCGGTCAAACGGTCTAGGAGGAGATGCAAAAAATGTGTTTTCCAAACTTTTCCAAATATCTCAAAAACTTTCCAGGCGGACATTAAGGGTCCTTATGGCAAATTTGTAGAGCAGGTTCACCTGAACATCTGGAAAAAAAAAGTTTGAAAATCGGACCAACGGCGTGGAAGTGATGGCCTTTAACGTAAAACCGTCGATTATAGCGCCACCTTCAGGCCGATTCGAAAAATCTTTTTTGAGCACCTACCTGCCAACAATATCTGTCATTGGGCCAAATGTCAGGTCTCTACCATTTACCAACTCACGGGAATTTGCGTTGGGGCAGATGAACAAGAAGAAGAAGAACGAGAATAATAAACCGGGTGAAAAACAATAGGGTTTCAGCCCCTTCAGGGCTTGAACCCCTAAAAATACAGCTATACATCCAATATACCAACAAGCAATCTTGAAAAGAACCAAACAGGAGGATTTTGAAGAGAAGAGATACACGCAGAAGAGAGACGAGCAGAGAAAAGGTGAATCTGCAACAGCTCCACAGAGAGGAAGGTGGAGGAGGAGAAGAGTAAGGAGAGTGCAATACTGTAGGTGAAGCAGTATATTATAGAGCTTGGCATTTATACCAGAACCTGACAACCTGAATTTCTCAACTCAGCAGCACGGATTTATGTCAAGATCAGATTCAAATATTGAAATGGTTGTATATGACAGTATGATGTATAGTGGTAGGCTATGTATATGATGTAGTAAAAATAAAATGTATGTATATGACCTAGTATAGGATATTTATGATGGAGTATGGTGAATGACATGTATATGATGGTATGTAAAGCCCTTTGAGACTTGACTGTGATAAAGCACTATTATAAATAAAACATGACTAGCCTAGAAAGGTATCGATAGTACTGTAACTTTGTTAGGAAATGATTATTAAAGTATTGTGTCTCCCAATAGCATCTGCATCCTAACGTGGAATGTTAGTGTAGCAGACAGGTCTCGTGCTGTGAGGATACTGGAGCACAGAGAGAGACAGACGGAGATGTGATTAACTCAGTCAAGGTGGTTTCATAAGAGAGAGAGAGGTAAAGGAAGGGGAGGAGAAAAGCAGGAGAGAGAGAGATAAATGAAAGGAGGAGAAAAGCAGGAGAGATAAAGGAAGGGGAGGAGAAAAGCAGGAGAAAGTGTCAACTACAATTCAGTCAAGCTGAAGCCTTTCCCCAGATTCCTCTTCTGTACACACGCACGCACACACAGACACACACACACACACACACACACACACACACACACACACACACACACACACACACACACACACACACACACACACACACACACACACACACACACCTCTGTGCGATCTTAGTGAGGACATTCATTGACATGATGCATTCCCTAACCCCACAACTAAATGTCTAATCCTAACCTAAACCCAATTCTAACCTAACCCTTAAAACCAAGTCTTAAAGACGAGCTGAACCCAAGTGGCGCGAGGGTCCGAGACTTTTCAGACTGAAAACAAATCTTGCCTGAGATGACAGAGTTGAGAGGCAGGCCATAGCATGTCAATGATTTGATCATTCTGGGGACTGGATTTGGCGTTGGCATTTCTCCTCAAAATGAAGATTGATTGACAGCTATCATCATGTCGTCAGATGATTCGTTGAAATGGGGTAGAGAATTGATAGTACTAGCTGACGTCAGCACACTGTAGATTACTGTTATAAAAAAATGTATCTTGAAAAATGTACTTTTGATGTGGAAAAAGTGTGAAAAACGAAGTAAATTAAATTTTTGTTATTTTTTTGCATACATTATTAAATAGTTGCACTGAATACCCAGGTATGTGAATGTGTCATTTTTGGGTTCAGCTCATCTTTAACCTTCAAACAGCCCGTTGAAGGTGTTTGAGAAGTGATGGGCCGCTCAAAATGTCCTCACTTCCCAGGTATAAAACTCAAATTGCTCCTCACTAAGATAGCTGTACTGTACAACCACGCAATCCCTCTCTCCCTCTCTCTCATTCACTCTTATCTCGCCCTCTGTCTGCCTCTCTCTAAAAGAAGAATGGAAGAAAAAAACAATCTTCTATTGTCCAGGAATATAAATTTGCTTTGTGCGTCCGCTCTGATGTCTGTGTTTTTAAAATTGTAAAGTGGATGTTAAACAGCTCCAAAATTGCAGTTCCCTGGTTTTTACCCAGCAGCAACTCTCCTCTCCTCTAGCAGAAACATACACATAGAGATATGCAGTATGCACACAAACAAAGTCAGACACACACACACACACACACACACACACACACACACACACACACACACACACACACACACACACACACACACAGCTTCATCAGCGAGGTTCTTGAACACAAACCACTCATTTTGCAAGTTCAATCTCCCAAACTAATGTCTCTCTCTCAAAGGCGAATGAGACTGGTTAGCAATGAGACAGACTGATTGTGTGTGTGTGTGTGTGTGTGTATTTGCTTGTGCTGTGGATCAGTGTCTCGGGAGCTTTCAGTAACAGCCTCAAGGCCACAATCATTGCTGCGACAACACTCTCCAGCCAATCATGATGTTGATAATCACATGGAAGGACAAATCACAGTGGGTCTTCTGCCGTCAACACACATCTCACCTCTGAGCAACTGGCTTTCCTCACCAATGCACTTTGAAAGGCTAAGACCCTGCTACAAAAATATTCTATTTGTGCATTTACGGTAGTTATAATCTATAACGTGATAATATAATTTATAACGTGATAATATAGTTAATTTATAACGTGATAATATCATTTATAACGTGATAATATCATTTATAACGTGATACTATCATTTATAACGTGATAACCTCTTTCTTTTTTTTAGCACTATGTGTCAAAGTGCTAGTGTGATTTCATACTCCCTTCTACCCTCCTTTTTCTACTGTTGAGGTCAAAGTGAATTTAAGGTGGATATTTACTACATCACTGACATATTATTCTAGTCTGCTCCATATTATATTGCTGCTGGTTGGCTTCCTTCCTCAGCCAATTTTAATGAGCCAGTGAGAAGACCCCCAATGACTTTTCAACTGAGGTCATTTGTATTCCAAGTACAGTGGAGTGCTAGAAAAGTGAAACATTTCTTCAAATAATTACGTTTAAAGCTGCCGTCACGGCCACATTTTACAGTTCAGACTGCAGCGATGCAAGTTTCTTTTCTTTTTAATTTAAAAAGCGTAATACAACTGTCACATCTTCATTCCTGAAAAGTGTTTTCCCCCAAAGTAGTTATGTGCATTTGGAAGAAACTGTAGTGCAGGTAACCTGGGTTGAAAACATTCTCTTTGAAAATCCCTATACAATTCCGATATAGTAAATTATGATGTAAACAGGCACCTGTTTAGAGTGTGCAAAACACAGTCAAGTGCTTTCCAGGTGGACTGAAAAGACTTCACAATCAGTCAGATAGGCTTAGATTACCCCTTTAAAACTTAGTGCATTGCCATCACCAAACTCCAGTGCCTTATTAATTCTACAGAAGAGACATGTTATAACTTGGGTTAAGACATGTTATAACCTGGGTTAAGCCACGTCGTAACCTGGGTTAAGACACGTTATAACCTGGGTTAAGCCATATGATAACCTGGGTTAAGACACGCTATAACCTGGGTTAAGCCATGTGCTAACCTGGGTGAAGAGACATTATAACCTGGGTTAAGAGACGTTATAAACTGGGTTAAGCCATGTGACAAACTGGGTTAAGACACGTCATAACCTGGGTTAAGACATGTTATAACCTGGGTTAAGCCATGTGATAACCTGGGTTAAGCCATGTAATAACCTGGGTTAAGACACGTTATAACCTGGGTTAAGACACATTATAACCTGGGTTAAGAGACATTATAACCTGGGTTAAGACACATTATAACCTGGGTTAAGACACATTATAACCTGGGTTAAGACACATTATAACCTGGGTTGATCGTTTAAAAACATGACGTGAAACTTGACTTTGAAAAGTTGACCCATTGACCTCCCTTGGTTCAGAAAGACACACTTTTCTAAAGTATTTAGACTCAGGGATGGAAGGAGAGAGAGAGAGAGAGAGAGAGAGAGAGAGAGAGAGAGAGAGAGAGAGAGAGCACGTGATCACAATTCTGCTTGCCTTTCACTCTCATTTGTATTCACACTACCAACTCTCCCCATTTATCACTCACCCTCTCTCTCTCTCTCTCTCTCACACACACACACACACACACACACACACACACACACACACACAAAATCCACCAACTTCTATGACATGAGTGTGAGTGGTTGTGTGTGGTGTGTATGTGTCCATTTCCCTCTCCATGTGAAAACAATCGGAGAGCAGAAGAAAGTGAGATAATAACATTATTAATGTCATCAAACTCGAGACATCCTGCTAAACGTCTGTTAGGAGAGTCGGGCTGAACGCAAATCAACCATAGGTAATGTAATGGCCATTTAAATAGAAGACACAGAGAGAGAGCTGGTACACGAGAAAATAAATACTTTTAAACAGTTATCATAAATATTCCATGTGTCAGAGTGCAGGTTATTTGCTCATGTATAGTTCATGGGTCTGCCAGCCGTCAAATGTGCAATACATATATTTATGAATGACTGTGTGTGTGTATACGTACATCTGTGTGCGCATGTATTTGTGTGTATGTGCACATGTGTTGTGTGTATGTGAGCATGTACATTTGTGAGTATATGTGCGTTCACCTCTGCATGTATGTGTAATGTATACAGTATGCATTTACACGTGTGTGTGTGTTCTCCCATAAGGCCTGTAACATGTGGCAGTGATATCTATGCACCATCCCGAAGGTCCTGGATGCCTGGAGGCTAAACACCACATATCTCCTCTACTGTACTTGGCTACCCCAGGCTGCTTCAGAGGTGGGTGAGCTTCCGTAGAGAGTAACAACACTGTACCATGGCTACATTATAACAACGCTGTACCATGGCTACATTATAACAACACTGTACCATGGCTACATTATAACAACACTGTACCATGGCTACATTATAACAACGCTGTACCATGGCTACATTATAACGCTGTACCATGGCTACATTATAACAACACTGTACCATGGCTACATTATAACAACGCTGTACCATGGCTACATTATAACAACGCTGTACCATGGCTACATTATAACGCTGTACCATGGCTACATTATAACGCTGTACCATGGCTACATTATAACGCTGTACCATGGCTACATTATAACAATGCTGTACCATGGCTACATTATAACAACGCTGTACCATGGCTACATTATAACAACACTGTACCATGGCTACATTATAACAACCCTGTACCATGGCTACATTATAACAACGCTGTACCATGGCTACATTATAACAACACTGTACCATGGCTACATTATAACAACACTGTACCATGGCTACATTATAACAACGCTGTACCATGGCTACATTATAACAACACTGTACCATGGCTACATTATAACAATGCTGTACCATGGCTACATTATAACAACGCTGTACCATGGCTACATTATAACAATAGTGTACCATGGCTACATTATAACAACGCTGTACCATGGCTACATTATAACAATGCTGTACCATGGCTAGGGCTGCTCGATTAATCGAATTTTAATCTAGATTACGATTTGGGCTGTCCACGATTATGAAAACAAGATAATTGACATCAAACGATTTTGCGGCTCTTGTCTCTCTCGTTCTGTCTTGTGTTGTAAATCAAGCGCACCCCTTCCTTTGCTCGGCCCCTCCCCCAAAGCCCAAAGAAGCACACCAGCTCGAGTTGTGCCTCCTTGCTGCAGATAGAGAAACAGTCGCCTTTCTGCTTGCTCCTGCTTCTCTGCCAGCTTTTTGCTTTTTAACTACGAAACTTTCTTTTTTCTTTTATCCCCCTGATTTTACTACTACGCCACTTTCTAGTAACGATCTTTCATTTTGAATCGTTATCCTATTTTTATGAAATCACCACTAACAGCACTTTCGGAGCTCACCCAGGCTAAGTATAGCCTAGCATAGCCTAGCACTCCGGAGACTGTCAGACAATATGCCTCATATACGCTGCTGTGATCATCTTCAAAGGATTGCCGTACTGGAAACAACGATATTTCATCTCTCAAAGAACTCACTGCCATCGAGTCAAATTGCACGGAATGTCACGAGCAACGTGAGTACATTATCATCTCCCAGGGATGCTGACTCACTGCTACCGAGTCAAACTGCTATGGCTACTAACCTAGAGCTAGCTGATGCGGCTAGCCTGCCAGCTCCGGAGAAAGCCCTTGCTAACATCGCTAACCAAACTGCGAGCCCGAAGCATAAACAAAGACATATCCCAAAGAGATTAGTGATTTCCGAATCCACAATTACTCCACAAAACCCTGAAATCAGCTCAGCAACAGGCTGGCCCTCCCTAAATTCCAGCCTGCGGTGCTCGGCTCGGCAAGCTAATGACCGGACACGGGCTCTCCGCACGAGAGAGGAGGGTCGTCAACTGCTTAACCACAAACCCCAAAACGAGCGGTCATGGACTACTGTCACGAGAGGAGGAACAGCCCCCCCTCCTCCGCTAATGGAATTGCAACTTGAGAATCGTTTTGGCCTGCTTCGATCACCTCCAGCTGACATAGCTGCCCAGCTCCACCATGAGAGGGAAAATCAGGCTAGCGCTAGCACAAGGCCTCAGGGAAGAAACGGTGCCTCAGAGCCCAAGGACACTCAAGCCATAACAACCCTGATAGTAGGCGATTGTACAGTCAAAAACATCAGGAGTTGGAGAAATTCCAAAACATACTGCTTCCCTCAAGACGCAATCTCTGACATAACAGGAAAAATTACAGAGCTACTAACATCTCACAAAGCTGTGACAAGGGTGATCCTGCACATTGGAAAAAATGTCATTTATAAGCAAGAATCAGAGAAACTTAAATCTGACTTTGCCAATCTGCTGAATATGCTAGCCTCTCTAAACATTGAGGCTTTTATCAGTGGCCCTTTACCATCTCACGGCACGAACCGCTTCAGCAGACTACTAGGCCTAAGTTCATGGCTTTCCACCGCCTGCCCACTACATAAAGTAAACTTTATTGAGAATTTTAATTTGTTCTGGCAGCGTGAGCACCTCTTCACTGCGGACGGGCGCTATCTCAATAGTGCTGGCGAGGCTTTACTGAGTTCTAATCTACTATACACGGTGGACTATTACAAGGTCAAGATCCCTCTAAAGCCTCCC
Source organism: Poromitra crassiceps (assembly GCF_964638095.1). Taxonomy (NCBI): domain Eukaryota; kingdom Metazoa; phylum Chordata; class Actinopteri; order Beryciformes; family Melamphaidae; genus Poromitra; species Poromitra crassiceps. Next base: position 30,160,327 of record NC_139624.1, on the reverse strand, counting down.
CAAGGCAGACAGCCTGACGCAGTGGCCACAGAGCTCTCCTCCAGCCCTGCTCCACCTGCAGACGCAGCTTCCGGCCCAGCTGCCGACCCTGCCCAACTGACCAACGACGCCACACCTCCGGCAGTCGCCACACCTCCGGCTCTACAGGTCGACGCCCCACCTCCTGCCGCCGCCCCGGCCCAACTGACCAACGACGCCCCACCTCCTGCCGCCGCCCCGGCCCAACTGTCCAACGCCACACATCCGGCAGCCGCTGTCCCGGCAGCCGCTGTCCCGGCTCTACAGGTCGTCGCCCCACCTTCTGCCGCCGCCCCGGCTCTACATTTCGACGCCGCGGCTCAACAGGACGACACCACGCCTCCTGCAGCAGCTGTCCTGGCTCTACAGGTCGACGCCGTGGCTCAACTGGTCGACGCTCCACCAAACGACGACGACTTCATCTTCTCCCCTCCCCTCCTCTCTTCCACCCCCCCTTTCTCCTCCACCCCCCCTTCCCCACTCTTTCCCCCTCCCCTCCACTCTCCCACCTCCCTCTTCTCGCCCCCCACAGCAGCTCAACGGCCTGATGACCTGGCGGAGAGCGACGCCCCCCCCAGGTGTTTCCTTGGACCCGGCGGGGAGCGACGCCCCCCCCAGCTGTTTCCTTGGAGACCTCATTCCCCCCCCCCCTCCACTCCTCCACCTCCCTCTCATCGCCCTCCTCCCTTTCCCCCTCCCTCCACCTACTGCCATTCTCAGCTGGCATGAACAAGCTGATTGAGGAGGTTAATGTTAGTCTAGCTAGCCCGCTCCGCACCTCCAACAAACTGTTTGAGCGGGCTGACGCTGGACTAGCTGGCCTGCAGTGCACCCCTCCGCCTGGCCTAAAACAACTGGCTAATCAGCCCTCTCCATCTGTCATGAACACACTGGCTGAACAGACTCCTGGCCTAAAAGAACTGGCTAATCAGCCCTCTCCATCTGTCATGAACACACTGGCTGAACAGACTCACGCCAGAATAGCCAGCGCCCCCTGCTCCTCCCCACCCTCAACACCTCCTCCTCCTCGCCCCCCCCCATCCCAAAGACCCCCTCGCTTAAATGAGCTGGCTAATCAGCCCTCTCCATCCATGAACACACTGGCTAAACAGACTCATGCCAGCATAGCCAGCACCCCCTGCTCCCCCCAAAGACCCCCTCGCTCCTCCCCACCCCCAAGACCTCCTTGTTCCGACCCCCCACCCTCAAAACCACCTCCCCCTCCCACCCGCTCACCTTTCCCTCAATCTCCCTGCCCGCCCCAAAGGGGAAAACTGAAAAAATCATTTCCGGCCCCAAAAACAAGGTCACAGAGCATCATGAAACGATCAAATGTCTAGCTATCCCCACCCTGATTAGCTACAGAACAAACAAAGATTATCTCTCAGCACGTCCTGTTCCAGGACCAAGCCTAGTATCTGTTCTCCAGGGACACTCTGAAAAGCATTTACAAAATCAACCCAGCAATGCAAGTATCAAGGCTGCACTGCTAAATATTAGGTCACTTGTAAGCAAGTCGCTTCTAATAAACGATCTGATTACGAGTCATAAACTGGACCTCATGTTCCTCACAGAGACCTGGCTTGATCTAAACAACAGGGAATATGTTCTTAATGAGTCAGCCCCACCTAACTTTAACTACATTGACGCCCCCAGAGTCGGTAAGAAGGGGGGAGGAGTAGCTATTATTTTCTCTGATGTTTTTCAATGTAAGCAGGTATCGTTTGGCGACTTTTCATCGTTTGAATATCTGGCCGCTGTTCTGAAGTGCTCTCCCTCTATTTTACTACTGATTATATACAGACCACCTAAGTACTCTAGTAGTTTTTTTGATGAATTTTCAGAACTCCTTTCTATAATCTCCATAGAACACGACTGTTTAACTATTGCAGGAGATTTTAATATTCATATTGACAACCCCAATGATAATAATGCCAAAGAATTGAATAACCTCCTTGACACTTTTGACCTGTTACAACATGTCTCTGGGCCCACTCACAATCGAGGCCATACCCTAGACTTATTTATCACCAAGGGCTTTGAGTCATCGTTTCTTTCAGCTAGTGATGTTGCTCTGTCCGACCATCTCTGTATCTTTCTTGAACTCAAGGTCACCCCTATCGCTCTTACTCGGTCAAAAACCATCAAAAAGCGTCACATCAACGAGAGCACTAGCACACGGTTCATGGAGGCTTTCTCGCTGGCCCCTTCCCTCTCCTCAGCCTCTGTCAATGATCTCCTAGATAACTTCAATTCTAAAACCCTAAAGGCTATTGATGCTGTAGCTCCCATTAGATCTAAACTAATCTCCGGTAAGAAAAAAGCACCATGGAGAAACGCTCCCTCTGTAAATAACAAAAAAAGAGATTGTAGGAAAGCCGAGCGCAAATGGCGGAAAACTAAACTTCACATCGATTATGACATCTATAAAAATAGTCTTCACTCCTACAACCAGGAACTAAAAAATTCCAGAAAATTCTTCTTCTCCGACATTATCAGCAAAAACACCAATGACGCTCGCACTCTTTTTGCCACTGTTGACAGGCTGACAAACCCCCCCCCACAAATTGCCCCTGATCTTCTATCCAATGTCAAATGCAATGAATTTGCGACCTTCTTTAGGGATAAAATTATAAATATCAGACTAACTATTTCCACATCAAGAACAAATGTGGCTCCGCCGCACCCACAGAATAGGTGCTTAATTAACATGACTCAGTTCAATGTCATTGACCACAAGAAACTAGAAGAAACGATACGAGGCCTTAAATCCTCATCGTGTTGCCTAGACACCCTGCCAACAAGCTTTCTAAAAAATGTCTACAGTTGCCTGGCGACCGACATACTGAAGATAATTAATACCTCTCTTCTTACAGGCATTTTTCCAAAATCTCTAAAAACTGCAGTTGTTAAGCCCTTGCTAAAGAAGCGTAGCCTCGACCCCTCTATAATCAGCAATTACAGACCAATATCAAATCTTCCCTTTATTAGCAAAATACTCGAAAAAACTGTCTACCAACAACTCAATACCTTTCTATCCTCCAATGATCTCCTAGATCCCTTCCAATCAGGCTTCCGACCCCATCATAGCACCGAAACTGCGCTTATCAGAGTTATAAATGACATCCGAATGAACACTGATTCAGGTAAAATCTCAATCTTAATGTTACTAGACCTCAGCGCTGCCTTTGATACGGTTGACCACGAAATTCTATTGGACAGACTGGAAAACTGGGTCGGGCTTTCCGGCACGGTCCTAGAGTGGTTCAGATCTTATCTGCAAGACAGGAACTACTTTGTCTCCATTGGCAACTACACATCTGACCAAACCAAAATGACATGTGGGGTACCCCAAGGATCAATTTTAGGTCCTGTCCTGTTTAACCTTTATATGCTCTCTCTGGGCCTAATTATGCAAAAAAACAAAATAGCTTATCATAGCTATGCAGATGACACCCAACTCTACATAGCCCTCTCATCGGATGACTATGCCCCCATAGAGACACTGTGTCAGTGCCTTGCGCAAATTAATGATTGGATGTGCCAGAATTTTCTCCAACTTAATAAAGACAAAACAGAGATAATTGTCTTCGGCAAAAAAGAAGATAGGCTCAAAGTTACTGCTCACCTCGAATCCCTATCTTTGAAGCCAAAGGACCAGGTAAAAAATCTTGGCATTATTATTGACTCTGATCTAAATTTCAACTCCCACATCAAGCTTATAAGAAAATCTTTATGTTTACTCTTGCTTTTAACTGCTACTAAACTACTGCCTCTCTCGGCCTGTAATTTAAAAAAAAGATTCCTGTACATTTCCAACAAATGGACTGTACATGTAATAATAATACTGAAGAATGCCTTGTAACTTATTTAAAACAGAAATAATGTTTCATGTTTGTTAATTTGAGTATATATTTTAACTAAAACTGTCGGCTGTGTTTTTTATGTGTTTTTTATATGTGCATTGCTTTGCTGCTTGTTTTTTTCGATTATTTTTTTGTAAAGCACCTTGAATTGCCTTGTGTATGAAAGGTGCTATATAAATAAAATTTGACTTGACTTGACTTGACTGTCGAGTGAAGAGCCACAGGCACGTCGCACGTTTCTCCTCCCCGCTTATTTCACAGAAAGAGAGCCGCTGGTCGAGAAGAGAGGGGAAACAACGTATGTGGGGTGGAAACACTATGGTTTCGCCGAGTTTAAAGGTCCTTACACTGCGCATATCTTGCACTGTTTGTTCCAAGTCTGTGCCTGTGATTGACAGGTGGGTCAAAACTCGCATCGCAATTCTGTGCTGTATATTCGCATCGCTCTTGATGTGATGAGCGATGCAAATATAGAGCACGGAATTGCGATGCGAGTTTTGACCCACCTGTCAAGATATGCGCGGTCGTGGCAGCACCCCGCAACACGACCTCTCCCTCTGTTTAATCACTTGAAATCCACTCACAAAGTGGTCTATGACCAAGAAATAACGCTAAATGAACAAAAAGACAAAGTCCCATCTAGTTACTCCTGCCACAACACAGTCATCGATTCAGGACACTCTTTACAATGCGACCGCATTGATATGATGCATGAATATGCATTCAACAGCTAACGATCTCACAGATAAACATTAACAATAGCCTATTATGAACCTAAACGTAAGTCACTTTGGATAAAACCATCTGCCAAATGAGTAATTTAATGTAGCCTAATGTAAACGAACGTTACTCAATAGCGTTCTCATTTGGTTAGATTTGAGGTTTAAGGACTACTAGTTCAGATGTTTACCAACATATTGAATGTAGATTAATAGTTGCAGTTGGTTGTGGCAGTTCACTGCAACATAGTAGGCCTACATATACTGTATATTTATTTTAGTTTTTATTTTATTTCTAAATCTTTGCACTTTTATTATTTATTTATTTATTTATTTATTTATTTTCAATTATATCTAAAATCCAAAGACATCCAATGTTAAAAAGAAAAGCCAGTGTCAATGTTCAATAAATGCATGATGTTCTCAATGTCAATGATGTCAATAATCGTGTTAAATAATCGTGATCTCAATATCAATCAAAATAATCGTGATTATGATTTTTGCCATAATCGAGCAGCCCTAACCATGGCTACATTATAACAATAGTGTACCATGGCTACATTATAACAACGCTGTACCATGGCTACATTATAACAACACTGTACCATGGCTACATTATAACAACGCTGTACCATGGCTACATTATAACAACACTGTACCATGGCTACATTATAACAACGCTGTACCATGGCTACATTATAACAATGCTGTACCATGGCTACATTATAACAACGCTGTACCATGGCTACATTATAACAACGGTGTACCATGGCTACATTATAACAACGCTGTACGATGGCTACATTATAACAATAGTGTACCATGGCTAGATTATAACAACGCTGTACCATGGCTACATTATAACAATGCTGTACCATGGCTACATTATAACAATAGTGTACCATGGCTACATTATAACAACGCTGTACCATGGCTACATTATAACAACGCTGTACCATGGCTACATTATAACAACACTGTACAATGGCTACATTATAACAATGCTGTACCATGGCTACATTATAACAACACTGTACCATGGCTACATTATAACAACGCTGTACCATGGCTACATTATAACAACGCTGTACCATGGCTACATTATAACAACGCTGTACCATGGCTACATTATAACAACGCTGTACCATGGCTACATTATAACAACGCTGTACCATGGCTACATTATAACAACGCTGTACCATGGCTACATTATAACAACACTGTACCATGGCTACATTATAACAACGCTGTACCATGGCTACATTATAACAACGCTGTACCATGGCTACATTATAACAACACTGTACCATGGCTACATTATAACAACGCTCTACCATGGCTACATTATAACAACGCTGTACCATGGCTACATTGTAACAATGCTGTACCATGGCTACATTATAACAATGCTGTACCATGGCTACATTATAACAATGCTGTACCATGGCTACATTATAACAACGCTGTACCATGGCTACATTATAACAATGCTGTACCATGGCTACATTATAACAACACTGTACCATGGCTACATTATAACGCTGTACCATGGCTACATTATAACAACACTGTACCATGACTACATTATAACAATGCTATACCACATTATAACGCTGTACCATGGCTACATTATAACAATGCTGTACCATGGCTACATTATAACAACACTGTACCATGGCTACATTATAACAACGCTGTACCATGGCTACATTATAACAACGCTGTACCATGGCTACATTATAACAACGCTGTACCATGGCTACATTATAACAACGCTGTACCATGGCTACATTATAACAACACTGTACCATGGCTACATTATAACAACGCTGTACCATGGCTACATTATAACAACGCTGTACCATGGCTACATTATAACAACACTGTACCATGGCTACATTATGACAACGCTCTACCATGGCTACATTATAACAACGCTGTACCATGGCTACATTATAACAATGCTGTACCATGGCTACATTATAACAATGCTGTACCATGGCTACATTATAACAACGCTGTACCATGGCTACATTATAACAATGCTGTACCATGGCTACATTATAACAACGCTGTACCATAGCTACATTATAACAATGCTGTACCATGGCTACATTATAACAACACTGTACCATGGCTACATTATAACGCTGTACCATGGCTACATTATAACAACACTGTACCATGACTACATTATAACAATGCTATACCACATTATAACGCTGTACCATGGCTACATTATAACAATGCTGTACCATGGCTACATTATAACAACACTGTACCATGGCTACATTATAACAACGCTGTACCATGGCTACATTATAACAACACTGTACCATGGCTACATTATAGCAATGCTCTACCATGGCTACATTATAACAACGCTGTACCATGGCTACATTATAACAATGCTGTACCATGGCTACATTATAACAATGCTGTACCATGGCTACATTATAACAACGCTGTACCATGGCTACATTATAACAATGCTGTACCATGGCTACATTATAACAACGCTGTACCATGGCTACATTATAACAATGCTGTACCATGGCTACATTATAACAACACTGTACCATGGCTACATTATAACGCTGTACCATGGCTACATTATAACAACACTGTACCATGACTACATTATAACAATGCTATACCACATTATAACGCTGTACCATGGCTACATTATAACAACACTGTACCATGGCTACATAACAACGCTGTACCATGGCTACATTATAACAAGGCTCTACCATGGCTACATTATAACAACACTGTACCATGGCTACATAATAACAACGCTGTACCATGGCTACATTATAACAACGCTGTACCATGGCTACATTATAACAACGCTGTACCATGGCTACATTATAACAACGCTGTACCATGGCTACATTATAATAACACTGTACCATGGCTACATTATAACAACGCTCTACCATGGCTACATTATAACAACACTGTACCATGGCTACATTATAACAACACTGTACCATGGCTACATTATAACAACGCTGTACCATGGCTACATTATAACAAGGCTCTACCATGGCTACATTATAACAACGCTGTACCATGGCTACATTATAACAACGCTCTACCATGGCTACATTATAACAACACTGTACCATGGCTACATTATAACAACGCTCTACCATGGCTACATTATAACAACACTGTACCATGGCTACATTATAACAACACTGTACCATGGCTACATTATAACAACGCTGTACCATGGCTACATTATAACAACACTGTACCATGGCTACATTATAACAATGCTCTACCATGGCTACAATATAACAATGCTCTACCATGGCTACATTATAACAACGCTCTACCATGGCTACATTATAACAACGCTCTACCATGGCTACATTATAACAATGCTCTACCAAATTTTATGAAATTCCGTCAAGGCGTTCCTCAGATATCGCGTTAACGAACATCGGACGGACGTACGGACGGACAACCCGGATCTATAATGCCTCCGGCCTGGCTATCGCCGGCGGAGGCATAAAAATAAGTTAACACTTTACAATGGCCTTATTAAAATGTATTAATTTGTTAATTAACCTATGGAGAATTATTATAAATAAATAATGATACAATCTAAGCAATAAAAACATCTAATAAATAATGTACTGAAGGAATACTTCAATGTCAAATTAAATTCAGTCATTAACCACTCGCCTCCATGTCAATTGAAATTCCATTGAAGTCGGTAGTGACACCACACACAGCGAGTTAGCCCTCCTAGCTCCATCTCAGCCTCCTTCCTATCTATTAAAGTTAACAGAGCATCTTTTTTCAGCTCCATAAAGCAGAAATGTCCATCAAATTTCTGTAATGCAGTGTATGTAAGTGTTATGTAGCCAAATGATTGTACTATGGGTCCAAAAATCCAATATCTACCTCATTATCTCCTAGATGTTCCCCACTCACAAAGCTCTAGTTGCCCTACAGCGATCTGGTGGAAGAGTCTTGCTGCCTTCAAGTGTTCCTCATAAGCTCCTACTTCCGAGTTTGAAAGGCACAAATACAACTCCTCTCATTTTCACTGTAGCAGGACAACATCTCTTTATAGAAGCTATGGAAATTGAATTTTCATAGCATAATGGATTTTTTACTTTCCCAAATTAAAAACATCACTTGTACCTAGAGATGCACCGATTGCCATTATCTTGGCCGGTTCCGATTTCCGATTTTTGAATAGTCTGACTTGCCGATACCGATTTTGGCCGATTCCGATTTTCTTTCTAAGAACAATAATTGAAGAGTTATTTTTTTTATGTTATTCTTTTTTTTTACTTTGCTTTAATAGAAAATTAAGATTCATGTCACATTTCTTATCATTTGCATGAGGTAGGACGATCTCACTCAAAAACATCTCAAAATAAAAGTGTTCCAGGTTACTGGACAGAGCTTTTCTTTTTTGTGTAAATACAATGAATATAAAACAATTAATTCCAGTATATCCCACAGTGACCAGTGTTGGGCAAGTTACTTTACATTAGTAACTTAGTTACAGTTACTAGTTACTGCTCTGAAAAGTAACTCAGTTACTTTAAGTTACTCGTTACTTTGCAGGTAACTAGTTACTATGAAAGTAACTTTTGAGTTACTTTTTTTTTAACTCAATTCTCTTATTAATGCACACACATTATTTTGGGGTTGCTGTAGCACAGTGTGGGACAAGACAACTGTCAAATTTGAGCATTGTACCCATTATCACTACGACGAAAAGTAGTGGAACAAGAAAACACAACATTTTAGGCATTGAGGCATATTTATTATTGCCTTCAAAAAGTAGCCAGTACACTTTTGGCAGTGTATAATTAACAACTGTATCAGTAGTCTATAATATCCTGGCTGAACAACATAAACACTGTGGTTACCGTTTGTAAAAGCGGAGTGCACGCCTAAACCTAACCTCCCCCAGACCCTAACCCAAAACCATGAGGTGTCGGACTCGTGAGGTATCGGACTCGTGAGGTATCGGACTAGGGGGCAGTCCCCAGCAGCAGAGCCCAGCGCTGCCTGCAGATAGGGACAGAGCAGAGCCTCAAAGCAGCCGCTCGTCGCGGCTGCCTTTAATAGCAGTTCATCTCCAAAAGGCAGGAGACTTGCAGGCATTTTTCTTCCCATTTCATGACAACGCGAAACACACCGTGAACACCCTCCAACGCGAGGGGAATCTGTAAGTGAGAGACGAGTGCTGTGCTTGCCTGGGTGCAGCAGGGCACTGGTGACAGACAGCCTGAGAGAAGCGAGGAGGAGAGGGCTCCATGCTGCTGACTCGCCGAGCGGTGTGAAGTGAACACCGCTTACCGTACACAACACAGCTCACGCAAAATGACCCGTTTCACTATCAGAATTTGGTCTAGTAACATTAGAAAGTATAGAAGTGCCGCACGATTAGCCTACTTCCTCATCAGACCGCCGTCAGACTCGCATTTTCCTCTCTAGCCTGCTGCTGTAGGTCCCGCACAGAATCGTGAAGTAACGAGTAACGAGCATGTTTAAACCGCAATAATTGTAAGTACGTTACGTTACTGATGAAGTAATTCGTTACAGTACTCGTTACCGCAAAAAGTAACTTAGTTACTGTAACGCGTTACTTAATAACGCGTTAGTCCCAACACTGACAGTGACACACATGCATTTACTTTTCCAAAAGAAAAAAGGTGCAACAGAACAGGGGCTCCAGATGGAAGTAGCCTATGGCTAAATCTGTTACAAAGCATCTTTTCCCCTATGGGGGTTTAATGTTTTTTTTGTATATGTCCCTGCCAAATAAACTAATAAAATAAAATAAATAAACATGAAAATGTTATCCATGGACAAGGACTTTATAGCCTATAGGTCTGGAGCCCAGACCTTCGAAGCCATGCCCACTCTACAGTTGTGGATTTTGCTGTTCTTGAGTAGATGAGGAAATGAGTTTGAGTTGACTCAGTTTGAACATCAGTTTACACACAGTCTGTTTTTTTTTATTATTATGTTCGTCGTTCTATTCGCAAAACGAAACAAATAGCCCTCTCCTGTATCCACGTTACAACGTGACTGACAGATAGCAGCAGCAGCTGATCTGCAGCAGGCAGCGGTGATGTGGACTGCAGCTGGTCGGGGAGAGAGAGGGGCTGCCGGTGAGGTGAAGCGAGCCGCTCAGACTGGAGTGGACTCCAGCCGAGCGGGACTCGGCAACGTACCCTGCCCCTCCGCGGCTTATTTTTTACTTGCATGTGTGACAAACTGTAAAATTTCCACAATAAGGAGGACATGCTGGCGTGTGTTTCCTTTTGGCTGCTTGGGGTGTACGCACGTCACGTGAACGCATGCATCGTGCAGCTGCAGGTAATTGACCAAACAAAAAAAGGGGAAAGCCGACCGGCGGACAGAATCGGCTATGTGGACTGACCAGCGCCGGTCGAGGCCGATCAGCTGAAAATCGGCCATTTCCGGTCACGTGCCGATCGATCGGTGCATCCCTACCTGTACCCTTTCTGCAAATCCACATTCCTGAGACATTCTCCCTGCAGCCACCAAGACAGGCAATCTCTGCCCCACATTAAGTGCCTGTAATAAAAACTGTCACCAGACTTTTTCCAGGTCTCACCTAAAGTGCTCTTCATGTCATGAATTGTGGTGCCTTCCTCTTCCAAGACAGCTTTATGTGTGTTGAACACACCAGACTGAACTCACACACACACACACACACACACACACACACACACACACACACACACACACACACACACACACACAAAACCATGCTTCCAGCGACCATGTGACTCCTGATATTTAACTAACAGATAAGTTAAGCAATTGTGGGAAATATACATATGAGACCTACATGTATGGTGTGTGGCATCAAATTAATCAGAAATTAGAATTGAGTTTAACTATGTGATTTTTATAATGATGAAATAATGTTTAACTATGTTTCCAGGATGTGCCAAGAAATTATCTTATTCCTCTGATACCTGAAGCTGCTCTCTCCCTCTGAAAGCAGGCCTTGGTCATAAATCAGTGTGGTATACCAGAGCAATAAAGTCTTACCCCGTTCCTTTCCCACAGGAAGAACCCAACTCAGTTGTCTCATGCAAATTACACTGTGCTATATTATACATTATTACTGCTTTGATTAGATCGGTACACTGTTATCATGAATAATGATTGAGATGAATGGCCGAGATGAGTAGAATACCAGTGAACCGCTTACTTTTCTAAATGCTCCTTCACATAACCTTTATGCTAGAATTCTTCTGCTTTAGTCATTTATATGACATATTAGTCATTTAGATTACAATGGTAAATGGTAAATGGTCTGCATTTATATAGCGCTTTTATCCAAAGCGCTTTACAATCAGTAGGTAGTCTACATTCACCCATTCATACACCGATGGCGGCAGGCTGCCACGCAGGGTGCCTACACACCATCGGGAGCAAGGAGGGTTAAGTGCCTTGCCCAAGGACACAACGACAGCAGCTGGGAGGGAGCGGGGATCGAACCGCCAACCCTTGCGTCATTGGCCGACCCGCTCTACCTCCTGAGCTAAAGCCGCCCCCCTAACCCTACATACTGTATATGCATGTGTGGTTTTATGGCATTGATTTTATCCAAAGATGAGCCAGTAAAGTTCACATGTGTTTTGATAAATGTGTTAGTAATATGAATATGAGCATTCCTATAATGTTGTGTTATATCAGCAATACTTTCAAATCTCTCTCTCTTTGATATTAAGTGATTGGGGAATGTCAACTGTACTCCACATATCAGATTTAACATACATTTAAAGTAGATATTAAAATTATAGACAAAGTCAGATGAGAGGTGAAACATCATCTCACCTCAATTGACCCCTCCTTCCTCTAAGAGCAGAGAGTGTCTTGCCCCCGTAAATTCCAAAAGCCCCGCCTGGGAGCTTCAGAGGGTTAAGAAACGTATAAGTTTAGTTTTGTACTTAAGAGAAAGTCGACAATGCAATGAAGATCAAAACCACGTTTTTCGATTAGTTAAGAAATTATTCAACACTCGGCCAAACTGAAAGTGATTTCCTTATTAAATAGTGATGGAGTAAATTAGGTTACCAGCGATAGAAGTCTCAAGTCAACTCAAGTCTGTGACACTGTGACATCTACAGTGTTGACATCCAAAGGATGCCTGTAGTTTACAGCTGGAATGAGCCAGCTCCAGCTGTAAACTTTTGCTTCCAGACACCATGTACCAAACGGCCCCTGCTTCCTGTGCCACAGGAGACACAGAGAAGCTTGCTGCATAACGTCCAGCGTCCCTCAGCGTCCCTGCTTCCTGTGCCACAGGAGACAGAGAGAAGCTTGCTGCATAACGTCCAGCGTCCCTCAGCGTCCCTGCTTCCTGTGCCACAGGAGACACAGAGAAGCTTGCTGCATAAAGTCCAGCGTCCCTCAGCGTCCCTGCTTCCTGTGCCACAGGAGACAGAGAGAAGCTTGCTGCATAACGTCCAGCGTCCCTCAGCGTCCCTGCTTCCTGTGCCACAGGAGACAGAGAGAAGCTTGCTGCATAACGTCCAGCGTCCCTCAGCGTCCCTGCTTCCTGTGCCACAGGAGACACAGAGAAGCTTGCTGCATAAAGTCCAGCGTCCCTCAGCGTCCCTGCTTCCTGTGCCACAGGAGACAGAGAGAAGCTTGCTGCATAACGTCCAGCGTCCCTCAGCGTCCCTGCTTCCTGTGCCACAGGAGACACAGAGAAGCTTGCTGCATAACGTCCAGCGTCCCTCAGCGTCCCTGCTTCCTGTGCCACAGGAGACAGAAAGAACGTTGCTGCATAAAGTCCAGCATCCCTCGTCGCCTGACAACGGTCCCTACTTCCTGTACCACAGGAGCCCGAGCGTTGCTGCTGGCCAGAGGATCCCATCTGCTTCCGCTCAGCCAGGCAAAGTGGTCCACGTCTCTCTCACTCTGCTGACTTGAGAGCTTCAATTTAAATCTAAAATAGGCTTAAGAAACAGGCTTTATTGTAGTAGTTTGCATTCTACTGGTGTTATATTATCACAAGATCATTTGCATCCCTCACTTCTTCCATTTCCACCTTTTCCTCTCCTCATGTCAGTTTATGCTTGAATGCTTCATGGGATTACATTGTTTGAATTGTATTATGCATACTGGTTTCAATAAATATACTTTTATTGAGAGAAGCATCTGAGTTTTTCATGTCCCGGTGAATGGTTTTTATAGTTTGATAAAAAGCGCAAGAAAGTCACAACCCTGAGATATAATGTTTGGATTTATGAACTAAGCAGAGGCCGTTTTCCTTCTTTTTCCAAAAGCAGGTGGTGCCCTTCAAAGTGTTCTCTGCATGAAAACCAATATTTTAATGATATATACATTTTCACAATTAAAAATGACATTACAGATGTTAAAAGTGTTGCAATTAAAAACTGTCCTGACTCAGTTAAAACAGGTTTTCGTGTATGTAGAAAATCACTAACAGGATATAAGGCTGATACTATTTTAAAATGGGTTTCTTTGACTTTAGGAGCAATGGGACATGACAAATAAAAGAAAACAGACTTTTTCCTTAGAGCACACATGGGCAAAATGCGGCCCCAGCCCCTGGACCATCTCAATCCGGCCCTTAACGTCCTCAAAGGAAAACAAAACAACCCACAAAAAAACCCTGTCAATAAAAGACAGCATTAAAGCCATTTGATTTGTATCACTATGATATCAGGAGATTAACAGGAGAAATGACCAATCACAGCGGGAGAGAGGGTTAAAAATAGAGAGACCCCACGAAAAATCAGGTGTTGGCAGTTATCAGTCCAATGTGTGGCCCTTCGCTTACTTTATGTAAGTCAGTATGGCCCTCTGGAAAAGAATGTTGCCCACCCCTGCCTTATCCATCACATTTACCATTTACCATGTGCTACTGTATCTGTATAAATCAAGGATAGGCGCTAATTACTATGCTACAGGAGAAAGACCAACCGCCGTCTAATCAAGTGCTGCCTTGAGTGATCCACCCGGCAGCACACAAAACAAACACGGACACACAAACAAACACAACAAGACACACAAACAGGCATACACACACCGAAATGCACACACAAGTGTACTCACGCATGCCTAACCACACAAGTACACACCCAAAGTGACTGAGGAGCTTCATTAAGAGCATATTTCTACGCTGCTGTTACCATCTGCTGGCTATCAGTTCTGTTGGTCTAATGACTTTAATATGCTTTAATTACATACATCTAGCTGTCAGGGGGGAGTGCTGCACTGACTCTTCTCCACACAGGTGGCAACACTTCACACTGAGAGGCACCGAGTCTGCGTCTGTGTGTGGTTATGTGTGAAAGACAGAAAAGAGGAAGTGTGTGCAATCCATGAGATTCAATGCATGTTTAGCATATAATGCTAAATGGACTGCATTTATATAGCTTTACAATGTGCCTACATTCACCCATTCACACACCGAAGGTGGCAAGCTGCCACGCAGGGTGCTGCTGGCACAGCCATTGGGAGCAATTTGGGGTTCAGTGTCTTGCCCAAGGACACTACGACATGCAGACTGGAGCAGCCGGGGATCGAACCACCGACCTTCTGACCCGCTCTACCTCCTGAGCCACAGCCGCCCCTGCCTATTAGGGATCCACCGATCTGAAAATGTTTGACGATACCGATAACTGATATTTACATTGCGGTTATAGCCGATAACCAATATTGACCAATGTCGATCTGATAAAAACAAGTTTCTATGATAATCAAATTTTGGCCATATGAAAAAATGTGAACACTGGGAATTTGAAAAAGTCATGTCTTTCTTTATTTCCAAAACATTTGGAAAAGCCCATAAACCATAGATTTACTGCATTGTTTCCTCTCAATATGAACATTTTGGCCGATACCGATATTAACATTGCTGTTATTTTGCTCATCGGACCGTTACCGATATATTAAAAAACAACTAACATTGGCTGATATGATTGCAGACATATTGTGCATCCCTAGAACATGTTAGACAAGAGACATAATATGTGAGTTGTGATGGCTGTGTTTGCAAAAGAGAAGGGGAATGAAGATCATCTTACTGTATCATGAGATGATATGGCCCATGCATGGCCCATGCCTGCCGGCCAGGATACCCATGCCGCATGGGTATCCATTTATCCCACCATACTAACAAACACATTGATCCACCGTTACTGTATCCAGTAGGCCACACAAAAAAAGGCAATTAGCTCTCCATGTCCTGCGCCTGGCCAGGCTTAAAGTGTTTAATGGCTATTGATACGGAAGGAAAAGCAGATTGTCAATGGAGTCAGCGCTAACGCTCTTTCTTGGGAAGAGAATTGGATAACATAATCGTTACAGAAATAGCCAAGGCCACTGCCAGATGAACTGTATTTTTTTAACCTTCAACTAACCAGGGTGAGTAATACACCTTTTTTCCTACTCTGCTTCACATTTAGACTGGACCTCAGGTTAATGCTTTGCTCAAGGGCACATCGAAAGTAGTTTGTGACCTATCATTTGAACCCATTTAATTCAGGCTATCACTGTTGCATAGAGTAGGGTACTTACCAAAGCACCTTACAGCATTCTGAGTGCACACGTTATAAAAGTGGCTGGTCTCAGGGAGATAAAATCCACTATGGCAGTGTTAGTAGCACACTCTACCCATTGATCTGCAGGGAGAATTGAACCTGTACACCTCCTGACAGTGTTAGTAGCACACTCTACCCATTGATCTGCAGGGAGAATTGAACCTGTACTCCTGGCAGTGTTAAATGATCTGCAGGGAGAATTGAACCTGTACACCTCCTGACAGTGTTAGTAGCACACTCTACCCATTGATCTGCAGGGAGAATTGAACCTGTACTCCTGGCAGTGTTAAATGATCTGCAGGGAGAATTGAACCTGTACACCTCCTGACAGTGTTAGTAGCACACTCTACCCATTGATCTGCAGGGAGAATTGAACCTGTACTCCTGGCAGTGTTAAATGATCTGCAGGGAGAATTGAACCTGTACACCTCCTGACAGTGTTAGTGGCACGCTCTACCCATTGATCTGCAGAGGGAATTGAACCTGTACACCTCCTGACAGTGTTAGTGGCACGCTCTAACCATTGATCTGCAGAGGGAATTGAACCCGTACACCTCCTGACAGTGTTAGTGGCACACTCTACCCATTGATCTGCAGAGGGAATTGAACCTGTACACCTCCTGACAGTGTTAGTGGCACGCTCTACCCATTGATCTGCAGAGGGAATTGAACCTGTACTCCTCCTGACAGTGTTAGTGGCACGCTCTAACCATTGATCTGCAGAGGGAATTGAACCCGTACACCTCCTGACAGTGTTAGTGGCACACTCTACCCATTGATCTGCAGAGGGAATTGAACCCGTACACCTCCTGACAGTGTTAGTGGCACGCTCTAACCATTGATCTGCAGAGGGAATTGAACCCGTACACCTCCTGACAGTGTTAGTGGCACGCTCTACCCATTGATCTGCAGAGGGAATTGAACCTGTACACCTCCTGACAGTGTTAGTGGCACACTCTACCCATTGATCTGCAGAGGGAATTAAACCTGTACACCTCCTGACAGTGTTAGTGGCACGCTCTAACCATTGATCTGCAGAGGGAATTGAACCTGTACACCTCCTGACAGTGTTAGTGGCACGCTCTAACCATTGATCTGCAGAGGGAATTGAACCTGTACACCTCCTGACAGTGTTAGTGGCACGCTCTAACCATTGATCTGCAGAGGGAATTGAACCTGTACACCTCCTGACAGTGTTAGTGGCACGCTCTAACCATTGATCTGCAGAGGGAATTGAACCTGTACACCTCCTGACAGTGTTAGTGGCACGCTCTAACCATTGATCTGCAGAGGGAATTGAACCTGTACACCTCCTGACAGTGTTAGTGGCACGCTCTAACCATTGATCTGCAGAGGGAATTGAACCTGTACACCTCCTGACAGTGTTAGTGGCACACTCTACCCATTGATCTGCAGAGGGAATTGAACCTGTACACCTCCTGACAGTGTTAGTGGCACGCTCTACCCATTGATCTGCAGAGGGAATTGAACCTGTACACCTCCTGACAGTGTTAGTGGCACGCTCTACCCATTGATCTGCAGAGGGAATTGAACCTGTACACCTCCTGACAGTGTTAGTGGCACGCTCTAACCATTGATCTGCAGAGGGAATTGAACCTGTACACCTCCTGACAGTGTTAGTGGCACGCTCTAACCATTGATCTGCAGAGGGAATTGAACCTGTACACCTCCTGACAGTGTTAGTGGCACGCTCTAACCATTGATCTGCAGAGGGAATTGAACCTGTACACCTCCTGACAGTGTTAGTGGCACGCTCTAACCATTGATCTGCAGAGGGAATTGAACCTGTACACCTCCTGACAGTGTTAGTGGCACGCTCTACCCATTGATCTGCAGAGGGAATTGAACCTGTACACCTCCTGACAGTGTTAGTGGCACGCTCTAACCATTGATCTGCAGAGGGAATTGAACCTGTACACCTCCTGACAGTGTTAGTGGCACGCTCTAACCATTGATCTGCAGAGGGAATTGAACCTGTACACCTCCTGACAGTGTTAGTGGCACGCTCTACCCATTGATCTGCAGAGGGAATTGAACCTGTACACCTCCTGACAGTGTTAGTGGCACGCTCTAACCATTGATCTGCAGAGGGAATTGAACCTGTACACCTCCTGACAGTGTTAGTGGCACGCTCTAACCATTGATCTGCAGAGGGAATTGAACCTGTACTCCTGGTAGTGGTAGAGCCAGATTGCGTAGGAATGAGTTGGATGAGACTCTGCTCAGTTACACAGGACCATTAGTTGAAGCATCTGAAAGAGGCAGAGAGAAATGCTCCTGGAAAGAACACATTGACTGAGGCTATCCGCAATGCAGTTGGCTTCTATTGAACACACACACACACACACACACACACACACACACACACACACACACACACACACACACACACACACACACAACTCTACCTGTGAACCAAATAGTCTATTTGCTGGAAGAATGAGACGGTGAAGTGAGTACGAGTGCCCAAGGCGTGTGAAGTGTCTTGCTGTCTGTCCCTGTGGTGTCAACTACATCTCCCAGCAGCAGAAGCCAAGGGGAAATTAATGGGGAATAGATGACAGGTGTGGTGGGTTACAGACACACGCACACACGTCTGTAGCTTAAAATGGCAATGGCCAATTGCAGTGGTTCTTTGACATTTATGCATGAGCGCGCGCACACACACACACGCACGCGCGCGCGACACACACACACACACACACACACACACACACACACACACACACAGTTGTTCATACACACACACACCTACATGCACAAACACTCCCAGTAGCTGCTGGTGGTAATGGTGGTGTTTTGCAGCACCCTGAGGTGTAATGGGGCTAGGCACTGCTCTGCCGGGGCTATTAGCTTGCTGGAGCTGGTATAATTACACCAAATGGGCACTCTGGCAAACAGTGGGTGCTAATGCTGTCGTGAGGCACTGTAGCATGTGGAGGTAAGAGCTGGCACAGGGTGGGTACAGCCAGGGCTGTCATGTAGCATGTGGAGGTATGAGCTGACACAGGGTGGGTACAGCCAGAGCTGTCATGTAGTATGTGGAGGTAAGAGCTGACACAGGGTGGGTACAGCCAGAGCTGACATGTAGTATGTGGAGGTATGAGCTGACACAGGGTGGGTACAGCCAGGTTGTCATGTAGCATGTGGAGGTATGAGCTGACAGGGTGGGTACAGCCAGGCTGTCATGTAGCATGTGGAGGTAAGAGCTGACACAGGGTGGGTACAGCCAGGGCTGTCATGTAGCATGTGGAGGTATGAGCTGACACAGGGTGGGTACAGCCAGGCTGTCATGTAGCATGTGGAGGTAAGAGCTGACAGGGTGGGTACAGCCAGGCTGTCATGTAGCATGTGGAGGTAAGAGCTGACAGGGTGGGTACAGCCAGAGCTGACGTGTAGCATGTGGAGGTATGAGCTGACACAGGGTGGGTACAGCCAGGGCTGACGTGTAGCATGTAGAGGTATGAGCTGACACAGGGTGGGTACAGCCAGGGCTGACGTGTAGCATGTGGAGGTATGAGCTGACACAGGGTGGGTACAGCCAGAGCTGTCATGTAGCATGTGGAGGTATGAGCTGACACAGGGTGGGTACAGCCAGGGCTGTCATGTAGCATGTGGAGGTATGAGCTGACACAGGGTGGGTACAGCCAGGGCTGACGTGTAGCATGTGGAGGTAAGAGCTGACAGGGTGGGAACAGCCAGGGCTGACGTGTAGCATGTGGAGGTATGAGCTGACACAGGGTGGGTACAGCCAGAGCTGTCATGTAGCATGTGGAGGTATGAGCTGACACAGGGTGGGTACAGCCAGGGCTGACGTGTAGCATGTGGAGGTAAGAGCTGACAGGGTGGGTACAGCCAGGGCTGACGTGTAGCATGTGGAGGTATGAGCTGACACAGGGTGGGTACAGCCAGGCTGTCATGTAGCATGTGGAGGTAAGAGCTGACACAGGGTGGGTACAGCCAGAGCTGTCATGTAGCATGTGGAGGTAAGAGCTGACACAGGGTGGGTACAGCCAGGGCTGTCATGTAGCATGTGGAGGTAAGAGCTGACACAGGGTGGGTACAGCCAGGGCTGTCATGTAGCATGTGGAGGTATGAGCTGACACAGGGTGGGTACAGCCAGGCTGTCATGTAGTATGTGGAGGTATGAGCTGACACAGGGTGGGTACAGCCAGGGCTGTCATGTAGCATGTGGAGGTAAGAGCTGACACAGGGTGGGTACAGCCAGGGCTGTCATGTAGCATGTGGAGGTATGAGCTGACAGGGTGGGTACAGCCAGGGCTGTCATGTAGCATGTGGAGGTATGAGCTGACAGGGTGGGTACAGCCAGGGCTGACGTGTAGCATGTGGAGGTATGAGCTGACACAGGGTGGGTACAGCCAGAGCTGTCATGTAGCATGTGGAGGTAAGAGCTGACACAGGGTGGGTACAGCCAGGGCTGACGTGTAGCATGTGGAGGTAAGAGCTGACAGGGTGGGTACAGCCAGAGCTGTCATGTAGCATGTGGAGGTAAGAGCTGACAGGGTGGGTACAGCCAGGCTGTCATGTAGCATATGGAGGTAAGAGCTGACAGGGTGGGTACAGCCAGAGCTGTCATGTAGCATGTGGAGGTATGAGCTGACACAGGGTGGGTACAGCCAGAGCTGTCATGTAGCATATGGAGGTAAGAGCTGACACAGGGTGGGTACAGCCAGAGCTGTCATGTAGCATGTGGAGGTAAGAGCTGACAGGGTGGGTACAGCCAGGCTGTCATGTAGCATGTGGAGGTAAGAGCTGACAGGGTGGGTACAGCCAGAGCTGACGTGTAGCATGTGGAGGTAAGAGCTGACACAGGGTGGGTACAGCCAGGGCTGACGTGTAGCATGTGGAGGTAAGAGCTGACACAGGGTGGGTACAGCCAGGGCTGATGTGTAGCATGTGGAGGTATGAGCTGACACAGGGTGGGTACAGCCAGGGCTGTCATGTAGCATGTGGAGGTAAGAGCTGACACAGGGTGGGTACAGCCAGAGCTGTCATGTAGCATGTGGAGGTAAGAGCTGACACAGGGTGGGTACAGCCAGAGCTGTCATGTAGTATGTGGAGGTAAGAGCTGACACAGGGTGGGTACAGCCAGAGCTGTCATGTAGCATGTGGAGGTAAGAGCTGACAGGGTGGGTACAGCCAGGCTGTCATGTAGTATGTGGAGGTAAGAGCTGACACAGGGTGGGTACAGCCAGGGCTGACGTGTAGCATGTGGAGGTAAGAGCTGACAGGGTGGGTACAGCCAGGCTGTCATGTAGCATGTGGAGGTATGAGCTGACAGGGTGGGTACAGCCAGGCTGTCATGTAGCATGTGGAGGTAAGAGCTGACACAGGGTGGGTACAGCCAGGGCTGACGTGTAGCATGTGGAGGTATGAGCTGACACAGGGTGGGTACAGCCAGGGCTGACGTGTAGCATGTGGAGGTAAGAGCTGACACAGGGTGGGTACAGCCAGGGCTGACGTGCTAGAAATAAACTAGAAATAACCGCCTCGTGGTTGTATGCCTCCACCAACAAGTCAGCAGTCTACAGCCGTGTCTGTCTAGACTACAAGCACAAATACCTTGAAAGCCACAACGCAGTGGTGTGGCCATTCAGCCTCATGGCACTTTAGCACCCCCCCCCCCCCCCTCTCTTCCCACTACCACCACCCACATCCCCCTAGCCACTCCCCCCAATCACCCCTCTCGAATCCCGACTGTCTACAACCTTCCTATTCCTAGCTACGGCCCCTTTTCCCCAGCCCCACCCCCCTTCCTTGACCCACCACCCACCCAAAATATGATTCAGGTGCAACAATTGACAAACAACCTTTGTTGTGAAAATACCTTCTAGCCCCGAAAAGTACTGGTCAGGTACATGATCTTGGTACAGTATGCGTTTCATGAAGGTGAGCTTCTTATCACCACACTACATTCTGATGAGAAAATAGTCAATGTAGCTGCTGAGTTGAGTTGCAGGCTAGTTTGGCTTGTTTGCAACAGGTCAATGTCTGGCCAAGACCGTGGAGACCAAACTTGGTGATGGTGTCCCGCCTTGCCCTTTAGTGAGAAGACTAGGCAGAAGAAAAACAACCTCTTTGCTTTGTTTATTAATGATTTAGCCCAACAAATTAAAATGAAAAATCTTGGTCTGCAAATCGGTGATATGAATTTGAATGTCTTGTTGTACGCAGATGATATAATTCTCCTAGCAGGGAATGAGAAAGAGCTGCAGATTATGTTAAATGTTGTTAATCTTTGGAGTAGGAAATGGAGATTATTAGTTAATAGAGAAAAAACTCAAATTGTACATTTCCGGAAATCAGGTACAAGGAGAAGCATTTTTGATTTTCATGTTGGAGCTATGTCATTGGCATATACCAGTTCATATAAATATCTGGGTTTTACTTTTGATGAATTTTCTACGTTTGAAGAGGGCGTCAGTGTGTTGGCCGACACTGCTGGTAGAGCCCTGGGTTCAGTAATAAGTAAAGTGAAAACTTGTAAAAATCTTGGTTATGCTACATTTTCAAAGCTTTATGATGCATGTGTGTCACCAGTTTTGTTTTATGCAGCTGGAGTTTGGGGAAGAAAGGAATTTTCTAAGGTGAATGCCATCCAAAATCGTGCAATCCGATGTTTTCTGGGGGTACATAAATTTACACCTGTGTTGGCTTTTCAAGGGGATATGGGTTGGGAGCCTTGTTTGATCAAACAAAAAGGTGAAATGTTGAGATTGTGGAACCGTCTATCTAATATGCCAGAGAGTAGAGTTGCAAAACAAGTGTTTAACTGGGATAAAGCACATAAGTATCCATGGTGTAATGATATCAATGATGTGTTCAGGGAAGCTGATCAGCAATTTATTTTCAGAAACAGTTTACGTTGTAGTGTTCGCTATATTAAACATAGGCTATTTCTTGATTATAAAGAAAAATGGGCCAATGACATCTGGCTCAAACCAAAACTTAGAACATATGTTCAAATTAAAAATATGTTCACTCCAGAACCCTATGTTACTTTACCCCTGGATAGATCCAGAAGATCTTTATGTGCCCAGTTGAGAACGGGTACCCTCCCTTTGGCTATTGAGGTTGGCAGGTTCAATTCTATTGCTGAGGAGGAGAGACTTTGTACTCTATGTGAATTAGGTGTTGTGGAAGATGAATTTCATTTTTTGTTTCATTGTACGCTATATGAGGAACCAAGATTATCTCTATTTCAGTTAATGCAAAATAAGAAACCGGAACTATTTTGGTCAGGAGATGATGCGAAGTTGGAATGGTTGTTCAGAGATGAAGTCTTCAGTTTGGCCAGGTTTATTGGGAGGGCTTGGAAACTCAGAATGGAGAAGCTGTTCATCTGAATATACTATAACTCTGTCTTGTTTATGTTTGAGCGTTTTGTAGCTTGTTTGTTGATTTGTTTGTATTGTTGAACTTGAATGATTTGTGTCTTGTAAGCCCAGACGGGCTGGGCACCTTGAATATGGTGCATGACACAGAAATAAAAATGTATCTATCTATCTATCTAACAACCCATATCTGGAAGAGACCAGCAGTAGGAGTCTGATTGGAGAATGAGAGTGGATGTCTCTGATTGGTTACATTACATTACATTACATTACGTCATTTGGCAGACGCTTTTATCCAAAGCGACTTACAATAACACATTTTTTGTCAGCAATAGAGCAATCAACTATGGAGCACAGTCTATGACAACTACAACTTCTGAAGGAACAGTGGTACAAGTTTAGGTTAGTGGTACAAGGTTGGTTAGTTTTTTTTTTTTTTTTTTTTTTTTTTTTTAAGAAAGAGAGAGAACGAAGTTAGATCAAGAAGGGCCCAGATGGACCCTGAAAAGGTGTGTCTTTAGTCTTTTCCGAAAGATCGGCAGTGATTCAGCTGTCCTGACCGAAGGTGGAAGCTCGTTCCACCATTGAGGTGCCAGGGACGAGAAGAGTCGAGATCGGGATGAGCGACTTTTGAGCCCCCGTAGCGAAGGAGGGGCGAGGCGACCTGCACTGGTGGAGGAGCGAAGGGAGCGCTGAGAGGTTTGGAACCTGACCATGGATTGCAGGTACCGGGGAGCTGACTGGTGTACTGCCCTGTAGGCCAGTACCAGTGTCTTGAATTTGATGCGGGCCGAGATGGGAAGCCAGTGGAGCTCCTGGAAGAGGGGAGTGACGTGAGAGAATTTGGGTTGGTTGAATATCAGACGGGCTGCAGCGTTCTGAATGAGCTGAAGCGGTCGGATGTCGGTGGCAGGTAGGCCGGCCAGGAGCACGTTGCAGTAGTCCAGGCGGGAGGAGACAAGAGACTGGACCAGGAGTTGAGTCGCTTCTCTTGTGAGTTAAAAGATAATATGTATGGAGACTACCGGCGTGGGTGTTTAGTGCTAATGATAGTACTTTGTATATTCCAACCTCTCCGGACACTGCATGAGAACATGAAAAGTAAAATACCGGCGTAATTTACAGTGGGAGGACAAAAGTCAGAGATCAATTACAACATCAAACTTAAATATGGCAAAATTTAAGATTCTTCTAGGAGAACAATTATTTGCATAATGGTATGTGGGAGGGAAAATGTGCCTGTGTTGGGAGGGTCAATGTGAAAACAGAAAAGATGAAGAATCCATCAATCCTTCCTTCCTAGTTCAGGCAGTGATCATGGCTGAAACTCTGGTGTCATTGACATCAATACAGGTTAATCCTCTCTTTGGCCTCAACAGTTCATAGTTCCAGTCAGCCGGCCCTAACCTTGTGCCAAATCTATACCGGTCAATTCCAACCGAATGGCAAGTTCATAAACCTTGGAAAAAATGCAACCAGAAGCAATCCGGCGCTGAAGCATTGCAAGTGATATTTGACTCTGCTTGACCAGGCTCACTTTTCAGCATGCACAACTCCACCGGAGTTCAGGAGCAGTCAATATCCAACATTTGCCCCCTGTGCATCCACGGTCACTAGCTTGCATTATGACTTTTATGTCTTTTTTTAAACCAATTTTCAATGTTGATCACTTCAAACAGGCAAAAGGAAAATAATGCCTTAACAGTAACCGGAGCCAGAAGTGGCTCAGGTTTTGCTTCCACCGTGTATGAGACCATTCAAATTCAATATTTATGTGTAAAGAAAGTTCATGACCCAGCCTCGTCCTCAAAGCTCCTCTCTTTGGATCTCTGCATTTCTTTGGAAAATCTATTTCTCCCTTCTCTTGTGGCCGGTCGATATCACTGTTTACTTGGCATTTTTGTGTCTGAACTGAGTTGAGTGAGGGGCCATGCAGTTGGCTCGTGGGGTGATGGAGCCAGTCAGACAGCCAGAGTGCTTCGTTATCTCTGAGGGTGAAAAGAGCCAAAAATAACTCTGACTCGCTCTCTCTCTCTCTCGGGTCAATCTTACAGCCAATGATGATGTTGGTAATGACAGTTTAATAGTAGGCTAATCACGGCACACTCCATTGTTTTGGAGAGTAGTAAATGCTTTCACGAGATTACTGGCAAAGGCAGCCAACTTCTGTTCATGTGCATTGATCAACGGAGGGGGAACACAACTCAGTCCTTCAACACAACATGCGCGCACACACACGCACGCACCACGCGCACACACACACACACACACACACACACACACACACACACACACACACACAGTATTATTGCACTAACTGCACTACAGTTTATGGGCTGACCCAGAAATCAAAGCTTCAATCGTTGCCATCGTAATCAACATCCAAATCAGGAGTCGAATGCTTCGTTAGACATGCGCGAGTCATGAGTTGCCAAGTCCGCTGATTATAAGCAAATGTGGGCTTAAATCAGCATATATGATATTCTATATGCGTGTGTGCATTACTATCTTTAGGATGATTCAATGTTTGTATCAGCACCTCTAAATCTGAGGCCATGATTCTCAGCAGGAAACTGGTGAATTGTCTACTCCAGGTAGGGAATGAGTCCTTACCCCGAGTGAATGAGTTCAAGTATCCTACCCTCAAATATGGTCATGAAAGATGGGGCAAAATGAAAGAACAAGATCGCAGATACAAGTGGCCGAAATGGGTTTTCTCAGGAGGGTGGCTGGCGTCTCCCTTAGGGACAAGGTGAGAAGCTCAGTCATCCATGAGGAACTTGGAGTAGCAGCTGCTCCTTCGCATAGAAAGGAGCCAGTTGAGGTGGTTCGGCATCTGGTAAGGATGCCACCTGGTCGCCTCCAGAAGGAGGTGTTCCAGGCAGGTCCAGCTAGGAGGAGACCACGGGGCAGACCGAGGTCTAGGTGGAGAGATTATATCTCCACGCTGGCCTGGGAATGCCTCGGGATCCCCCAGTCAGAGCTGGCTAATGTGGCCAGAGAAAGGAAAGTTTTCTGCTACCTCTGCGACCCGATCCTGGATCAGCGGTTGAAGATGATGATGATGATGAATGTTTGTATGATTCATGAACAATGTTGACAGACAATTCCCCCCCCCAACGTTGATCACATTCCCCGGGGTTGATCTGGTTGGTTAATTGGCTAGCCATGCTACTAGCTAGCTAGCAATTTGTCCGTTAGCAAGCAAGCTATGCTTGAAATAAGGTATGTGGTTAACACGGCTTATGAGTGCAAAGTTTGTGTTCAGCAGGATAATCTTCACAAATGAGGCCCACTTTTATGATTTTCGAAGCGTAAATGCATTTTTTTTTTTATTTGATTTTCAGAAAACTGGTTCTCATTTGTCAGTGGAGCTGGCAGGATCATAGTACGCACAAGCAGCGCGTCTCCAACACCCCTCCCCCCCTCCCATGGTCCATATCGTCCAGCCCTATACCCAAGGACATACCATGACTGATACCAATCAATTTGCCAGCACAGAAGCCCACGCAAGTTAGCCGCAAACTGAACTTTCATTGTTGGAGATGGAAAGCATGTAGGTGGATGGAGATGGATGGTGGGGGTACATAATTACTTCCACCATATTAACTCCTCTGTTTTCCTCTCACATTTGTTTTCTTCTTCTCTTGTTTTGCCACAAATAGATTCATGTGCCACATCAGGCGCAGCACTCAATCAATGGGGTGATTATTAAAAGTTGTTTACTGGGGGTGGGCTTGTCTCACTCTGACCACTATGGGCTACAGTGCCATCCATCACGGAAGCTGTACGCGCCTGTGAGGCTCTGCTCAATGCAAGCCAAGTTTGGGAGTGAAGTTCTGGGGGAGAAAAATGAGGAGGTCTTTCTTGATGAATGGAAGGAAAGTATGGGATTAATCAGGATAGGTACCCGCCTCTTCATATTACAAGATCTTAATGCTATTGCTCTCTCACACACACACACACACACACACACACGCACACGCACACACTTAGTGCAGCGGTGCATTCCATGCCCACCAACACGAGGGTCGCAGGTTCGAACCCCTGTGTTACCTCCGGCTTGGTCGGACATCCAGACAGGCACAATTGGCTGTGTCTGCGGGTGGGAAGCCGGATTAGGGGTATGTGTCCTGGTCGCTGTGCTCGTGTCTCCTCTGGTAGGTTGGGGCGCCTGTTCGTGAGGTGGAGCAACGAACGGGACAGCAGGGAAATTGGCCAAGTACAATTGGGGAGAAAACGTGGAGGATCTGAAAAAGACCCTCATGAATGATGCAGTCCCCCTCTGGGCCAATGGGTAACAAATCCAATACTTTTCCTAATACATCCTATTAGTTTAGTACATAACATAAAAGATTTTACGTTTCTCTGAGTGATAGAGCAGATTGGGAGTAGTGACTATGTAGATGTTTCAGTAATACACTCACTCATTCTCTCCCCGCCTCTCTCTCTCTCTCTCTCTCTCTCACACACACACACACACACACACACACACACACACACACACACACACACACACACACACACACACACACGCACACACAAAATAAGCAATTGGATGGCAACTGAGTCCAGCGCCTGAGGTTCAAAGAAAATATAAATAATCACCCTCCCATAACTATAGCAATAATTTAAAAATAAAAACCGTGGGTACAACACAACGTTGCCTCAATCTCAGACAATAACTCATAAACAAATGCATTATGTAACTATCTTGTTTTTATCATCCTTGTTTTCATGTTTCCGTGCCCTTTGTTTAATACATGACTGCCTGGATACATGATGACTTTTGAAATAATTCTGTGAGGTAAAAAGTGCCAAGACAGGCGGCGTTTAAACAAAAAAGAAAAAGAAAAAAAAAGGCCAGTGTGTGAGTGTGATTTTTTGTCCATCGGCAGTAAGCAATATTTCTCGATAGTCTATAATATACAAATGAATCCTAAACAAAGTTGTGTTCCTCGTCAGGGTGATTGAAATAATGCTGACATTTCCAGAGCACTCTTCCTTATTGCCTCGGCCTAGGCAGTCTGACCCAAGGCGTTCTCCACACAAAACTGATCTGAGAACACAGGCTGACATTTACAAAGGTCCACAGTTTCACACACACCATTAATTAAAGTAAAAATGAATCTTTCCCCCCCTCCCTCTCTGCCACGTCTCTCTCTCTCTCCATCTCTGTTTGTCTTTCCTCTCTACAGCTCTCCTTCCTTGTCGAGGAGAAATGTGTAGTGACACTCTTGAGCTTCCATTTACACAGAACTAATAGCTTTGCATCCACATAAGCGCCTGGCCTCACATTAACTCTCCAGATGAGTTGGTGGAGGACGGGGGCTGCTCGCCGGCGCTTAGTAATGAAATCTCAGGGAAATAGCATTAGATAGCTGTGATCAAGAGGTTACATCTCCAGCCATAAAATCCACGCTGACAAAACTCTCGCATGCTCTTGGTTTTAATTTGTGAATGGACACACGCATGGCATGCCGCTTGACCTTACAACCCCAGCGCAGACATAGGAAATTAAATATCACAGAAAATGCAGTCGAATATCCTAGAAGATGCCAAATCTAATGAAAGCTTGTGCCACCTGACCTGCAGGAAAATCACCAGTGCACGTGAGAATTGTTTCAATTGTTGGGTCTATAATAAAGAGCCTGGTCTTCTACCTGCTCTATTTGTAAAGCGCCTTGAGATAACTCTTGTTATGATTTGGCGCTATATAAATATACAATTGGTTGTTTGATTGAGTGATTGATCGGACTTCACTTATCAGTCTTTGTGTATGTGTGTGTGTGTGTGTGTGTGTGTGTGTGTGAATGATATTGTAGTGATTATAAGATGAGACTAAGCAGTAATGGGGTACTGTAGAGAAGAAAAACATCTATTTCAATGCCAGAACATGTTAGGCACAATGTGTGAATGAGAAGTAATGGGACAATGTATGGGCTGCATCATTATTAGGGTGAGTGCAGTATATACAGTATGATAGATGATTGCAGTATGAAATCTGATGATTACTGATGACGTGTCCAGAGGCATCAGCAGATGTATGTACACAACAGTATGAAATCAGTGGAAAAACACACACACACACACACGCGCGCGCACACACACACACACACACACACACACACACACACACACACACACACACACACACACACACACACACACACACACATACATACATACATACATACATACACACACACATATATATATATATATATATATATAATAATAATAATAATAATAATAATAATAATAATAATAATGATTGGATTTATATAGCGCTTTTCTAGACACCCAAAGCGCTTCACAGGAATCATTATTCATTCACACCATTCGTACCAGTGGTGGTAAGCTACGGGTGATGTAGCCACAGCTGCCCTGGGGAAGACTGACGGAAGCGTGGCAGCCATTTCGCGCCTACGGCCCCTCCGACCACCACCAACATTCATAGACATTCATACCCATTCATACGAGGCAATGAGGGTTAAGTGTCTTGCCCAAGGACACAACGACAACAGCTGGGAGGGAGCGGGATTCGAACCGCCAACCCTTGAGTCATTGGCCGACCTGCTCTACCTCCCGAGCTAATGCCGTCCCGACAAGTATGTATATATATATATATATATATATATATATATATATATATATATATATATATATATATATATATATATATATATGTGTGTTTTTGTTTTGTTTTTTTACTGTCACAGCCTGGAAGAGAGTGAACTAGACTGCTCAGTCTATCCTGCAATGCAATGTGCAGCCAGAATTTCTACATTTTGCTATCATTGACTTTTGGATGCTTTGTCAGCTTTGCACTGGAGAATGGGTACTGATGCCAATTTTGACATCATCTTTAGATGTGGTTAAATTGCCAAAGTAATAATGATCCAATATATTTTCTGACGTACATAACAAGCAGACAGGCTTCTTTGGATCCTGGCTGAATTTGAACCTTGAGTTTTTCCAAATTCGGACTGGTCTACCCTCAAATTCAAGATTCAAGATAATTTTAATAACATTGGAAGATGGTGGCAGACTTAGACCAGAGAGACCTCTGCTTCCTAGCTGAGATTGCGTCAACCAACCGGACCTTGTGCTATGGTCAGCTTCACTCCCATCTCGTTTACATCATGGAGCTTACAGTGCCCTGGGAGGATGCCGTGGAGGAGGCCTACGAGCGCAAGAAGCTGAGGTACACCGAGCAACAACAGCAACATGGATGGAACAGAAAGGTCAGACCGGTGGAAGTAGGCTCACTGCAGAGGGTTTACAGTCACATCAACATCAAGGCTACTACGGGGGATGGGAGTGCGAGGGAAGGACCACCGGCAAGCAGTCAAAGACCTCTCCAGAGCTGCTGAAAAGGCTAGTCAGTGGCTATGGATGAAGAGAAAGGACTCCACCTGGGCCCCAAGTGCGTAGATGGCATCTAGGGGGTGAGCCCGGGATTCACTGCTGAACCCTCTGGAGGTGTCGTGGGCCTATCAGCGAAACATCGAGGAAAGAGGGCGCACACTTGATAACCCAGAAGATGCCATCACTCACTTGATCATCCCACAGAGCCTAAGCAGCAAGTCTCATGTGTGCAATTAAGGGATATTAACATCTAGTCCTACATACAAATCTAATAGCCATACTGAGTAATCATATTACAAACAAGGAATTTGTCTTTGTGCGGTATGCAGCGCAGCGATCACAGCTATAGCAGAAGATGGAGCAAACAGAAAACACTCTCAAATTATAAATTATAAAGTGCAAAGTAAAAGTCTTTAAAGTGATATATAATGGGGTCCATATAAATGTATGTATTTTGGCGTCTGGAGGTGCAGACTAATGGGGTAGTAGTAGTTTATTTGACACAATGTAAAATCCACATAAAAAAAGCTTCAAATGAAGACAGTTTACATACATTAACACATCTGCTGAGGATTAAGTACAGTGGGGAGTGGTTATGTTGGTGTCTGGAGGTGCACACTAAAGGGGAGTGGCTCTATTGGTGTCTGGAGGTGCACACTAATGGGGAGTGGCTCTCTTGGTGTCTGGAGGTGCACACTAAAGGGGAGTGGCTCTCTTGGTGTCTGGAGGTGCACACTAAAGGGGAGTGGCTCTCTTGGTGTCTGGAGGTGCACACTAATGGGGAGTGGCTCTCTTGGTGTCTGGAGGTGCACACTAAAGGGGAGTGGCTCTCTTGGAATCTGGAGGTGCACACTAAAGGGGAGTGGCTCTCTTGGAATCTGGAGGTGCACACTAATGGGGAGTGGCTCTCTTGGTGTCTGGAGGTGCACACTAAAGGGGAGTGGCTCTCTTGGAATCTGGAGGTGCACACTAATGGGGAGTGGCTCTGTTGGTGTCTGGATGTGCACACTAATAGGGAGTGGCTCTGTTGGTGTCTGGAGGTGCACACTAATAGGGAGTGGCTCTGTTGGTGTCTGGAGGTGCACACTAATAGGGAGTGGCTCTGTTGGTGTCTGGATGTGCACACTAATGGGGAGTGGCTCTGTTGGTGTCTGGAGGTGCACACTACTGGGGAGTGGTTCTGTTGGTGTCTGGAGGTGCACACTACTGGGGAGTGGTTCTGTTGGTGTCTGGAGGTGCACACTAATGGGGAGTGGCTCTGTTGGTGTCTGGAGGTGCACACTAAAGGGGAGTGGCTCTCTTGGTGTCTGGAGGTGCACACTAATGGGGAGTGGCTCTGTTGGTGTCTGGAGGTGCACACTAAAGGGGAGTGGCTCTGTTGGTGTCTGGATGTGCACACTAATAGGGAGTGGCTCTGTTGGTGTCTGGAGGTGCACACTAATGGGGAGTGGCTCTGTTGGTGTCTGGAGGTGCACACTAAAGGGGAGTGGCTCTCTTGGTGTCTGGAGGTGCACACTAAAGGGGAGTGGCTCTCTTGGTGTCTGGATGTGCACACTAAAGGGGAGTGGCTCTCTTGGTGTCTGGATGTGCACACTAAAGGGGAGTGGCTCTCTTGGTGTCTGGATGTGCACACTAAAGGGGAGTGGCTCTCTTGGTGTCTGGATGTGCACACTAAAGGGGAGTGGCTCTCTTGGTGTCTGGATGTGCACACTAAAGGGGAGTGGCTCTCTTGGTGTCTGGAGGTGCACACTAAAGGGGAGTGGCTCTGTTGGTGTCTGGATGTGCACACTAAAGGGGAGTGGCTCTCTTGGTGTCTGGAGGTGCACACTACTGGGGAGTGGTTCTGTTGGTGTCTGGAGGTGCACACTAAAGGGGAGTGGCTCTGTTGGTGTCTGGAGGTGCACACTAAAGGGGAGTGGCTCTCTTGGTGTCTGGAGGTGCACACTAAAGGGGAGTGGCTCTCTTGGTGTCTGGAGGTGCACACTAAAGGGGAGTGGCTCTCTTGGTGTCTGGAGGTGCACACTAAAGGGGAGTGGCTCTCTTGGTGTCTGGAGGTGCACACTAAAGGGGAGTGGCTCTGTTGGTGTCTGGATGTGCACACTAAAGGGGAGTGGCTCTCTTGGTGTCTGGATGTGCACACTAAAGGGGAGTGGCTCTCTTGGTGTCTGGAGGTGCACACTAAAGGGGAGTGGCTCTGTTGGTGTCTGGATGTGCACACTAAAGGGGAGTGGCTCTCTTGGTGTCTGGAGGTGCACACTACTGGGGAGTGGTTCTGTTGGTGTCTGGAGGTGCACACTACTGGGGAGTGGTTCTGTTGGTGTCTGGAGGTGCACACTACTGGGGAGTGGTTCTGTTGGTGTCTGGAGGTGCACACTACTGGGGAGTGGTTCTGTTGGTGTCTGGAGGTGCAGACTACTGGATAGTGGCCCTCCCAAAAGCAGCACTGCGTGTATGTATGCATGTGTGTGTGTGTGTGTGTGTGTGTGTGTGTGTGTGTGTGTGTGTGTGCATGTGTTTGTGTGCGTACGTGTGCGCGCGCACGTGTGTGCATGTGTGTGTGCGTGCGTGTGTGTGTGTGTGTGTGTGCGTGCGTGCATGTGTGTGTGTGCGTGCGTGTGCGTGCATGTGTCTGCTGACTTATCCGTGCGGTCCAGGCCTGCAGTTAGCAGTAGTGAGGTAGCTGAGGTGGAACGGTGGAGGGCAGATTGCTTGGGGAGTGGCGGGCTCTGCTTTTCAATTAGCAGCTTAACCAATCCAATCCCACAAACAGGACAGGAGAATCACGCACTATCACTAATGACAATTACTCTTCTTACTAAGTTTGATAACAAATTAATGAATTATCCTTTTTTAAATTACTTTTTGCATGTATTTTTTAATTAAAACTATTAATGAAAAATAATCCCCCCCCCCACACACACACACACTGATCCAGAGGGACAAACAGTGAGTCAGCAACTTTTGGGAGTTGAACAGAACACGTGGCTCATTGATGGCCACATTGGTTGTCATGGGGTTTGAACCTGTGACTGATATGTCTATCCAACCATTGAACCTCCCTTTTGAACATATACTGTAGTTCAGTGGTTCTCAAACTGGGGTACGCGTACCCCTAGGGGTACTTGGAGGTACTACAGGGGGTACTTGAGAGAAAGGGGGAAATGGAAAAATGTAAGGAATAAACCATGGAAATAAATTAAACATTAAAATAAATCTGCTCAGGAGGCACTAATTGCAACCGTTTCACTCCATTTCTTATTCTGTAATGTTATATTCTTCAAAAGGTTATCTCATTGCATCATACGCTATTAGTTTTCTCTTGCAGTTTTCTAAGCAAAACATTGTCGTCAGGTAAAGGGGGTACATGGATTCAGAAATCAGGGAAAGGGGGTACCGAAGCCCAAAAAGTTTGAGAACCACTGCTGTAGTTAATCCTCTTCGGTTCTTATTGCTGAATGTTTGCTGTGAGAACACGTTCCTCCATTTGTTTATTTTAAAATCAGTGGAGTGCATTTCAATTCCAAAGTACACTGAGCTCACAAAATATCATGACTGCTCCACTTCTTCAAAATCCTCAATCCTCAACGGTGGGAGCAATGACCAAGGGTTCTGAATTACTCATCAAATATTGTCCGCATAGAAGAAAAGCTGAAGACAGATTCGCTGAATCATAGTGTTACCTCTGATCCAAACTGCCAGAGGCTATAAACACTACCTTGCCAAATAATTGATAGAATCTTGTTTTGTCTTAAAGAATGGCAGCACGAGCCAGTGAATGTATGTCCTTTTTTCTTTCTTTCTTTCAATCACTTTAGCAGTGTTTGACTTACAGTATCTCTCTTGAATCAATAGTATGACCCATCAGGACCTCTGGACAGGCAAAAGCAAATGCTCAGCATCTACCCAAGTCTGACCACAAGGCATTTTGTACCACTACCAGGAATAGCACAATACTGTCTGTGCACGTACACACATGCACACGTACACAAGTATTTCACAGCTATGAAACGAAAACCACCAGCTGTAAATGGTGTATTGTGCTAACTAGCTGCTACCAGTCTATCTTCCCTCCAGGGGTGATGTGTGTGTGTGTGTGTGTGTGTGTGTGTGTGTGTGTGTGTGTGTGTGTGTGTGTGTGTGTGTGTGTGTCTGTCTGTTTCCATGTGCTTCAGAGTTAGTTTAGAATATAGTCACTCGATTTCAGACATTTTTCCAAAATATCTTATATTATTTATACTGCATTAATTATAAACATGCTGAGTGGAAGAAAACCTATAGTTATCTACTTTTAAAGAAATTGGCTTTATTACAAACTGTTGAGGTAATAGTGATGGATTACATTCCATAGATTTTCTCAACTCTATTAAGGTCGGCTAAGTCATGGGGGTTTTACCGCCAACACCTCACATGCCCTGACTTCTTAATACAACGCCTCCACTCGTGTATGATGTTAATAATGGTGAGTACAAAGTGCTTTGGATTTTCTGCTGCCTGGTGGTGGGAGGAAGGGAGAGAGGAGAGACGTGCTGCAGAGACACATTGGAAGACAGAAGGAGAGACGTGCTGTAGAGACACATTGGAAGACAGAAGGAGAGAGGAGAGACGTGCTGCAGAGACACATTGGAAGACAGGAGAGGAGAGACGTGCTGTAGAGACACATTGGAAGACAGGAGAGGAGAGACGTGCTGTAGAGACACATTGGAAGACAGAAGGAGAGACGTGCTGTAGAGACACATTGGAAGACAGAAGGAGAGAGGAGAGACGTGCTGTAGAGACACATTGGAAGACAGAAGGAGAGAGGAGAGACGTGCTGCAGAGACACATTGGAAGACAGAAGGAGAGAGGACAGACGTGCTGTAGAGACACATTGGAAGACAGAAGGAGAGAGGAGAGACGTGCTGCAGAGACACATTGGAAGACAGAAGGAGAGGAGAGACGTGCTGTAGAGACACATTGGAAGACAGAAGGAGAGAGGAGAGACGTGCTGTAGAGACACATTGGAAGACAGAAGGAGAGGACAGACGTGCTGTAGAGACACATTGGAAGACAGAAGGAGAGAGGACAGACGTGCTGTAGAGACACATTGGAAGACAGAAGGAGAGAGGACAGACGTGCT
Organism: Poromitra crassiceps; assembly: GCF_964638095.1. Classification (NCBI taxonomy): domain Eukaryota; kingdom Metazoa; phylum Chordata; class Actinopteri; order Beryciformes; family Melamphaidae; genus Poromitra; species Poromitra crassiceps. The sequence goes on along the minus strand of NC_139624.1, from coordinate 30,124,261 downwards.
GTAGAGACACATTGGAAGACAGAAGGAGAGAGGACAGACGTGCTGTAGAGACACATTGGAAGACAGAAGGAGAGAGGACAGACGTGCTGTAGAGACACATTGGAAGACAGAAGGAGAGAGCACAGACGTGCTGTAGAGACACATTGGAAGACAGAAGGAGAGAGGACAGACGTGCTGTAGAGACACATTGGAAGACAGAAGGAGAGAGGACAGACGTGCTGTAGAGACACATTGGAAGACAGAAGGAGAGAGGACAGACGTGCTGTAGAGACACATTGGAAGACAGAAGGAGAGAGGACAGACGTGCTGTAGAGACACATTGGAAGACAGAAGGAGAGAGGACAGACGTGCTGTAGAGACACATTGGAAGACAGAAGGAGAGAGGACAGACGTGCTGTAGAGACACATTGGAAGACAGAAGGTGAGAGGACAGACATGCTGTGGAGACACATTGGAAGACAGAAGGAGAGAGGACAGATGTGCTGTAGAGACACATTGGAAGACAGAAGGAGAGAGCACAGACGTGCTGTAGAGACACATTGGAAGACAGAAGGAGAGAGGACAGATGTGCTGTAGAGACACATTGGAAGACAGAAGGAGAGAGCACAGACGTGCTGTAGAGACACATTGGAAGACAGAAGGAGAGAGGACAGACGTGCTGTAGAGACACATTGGAAGACAGAAGGAGAGAGGACAGACATGCTGTGGAGACACATTGGAAGACAGAAGGAGAGAGGACAGACGTGCTGTAGAGACACATTGGAAGACAGAAGGAGAGAGGACAGACGTGCTGTAGAGACACATTGGAAGATAGAAGGAGAGAGGACAGACATGCTGTAGAGACACATTGGAAGACAGAAGGAGAGAGGACAGACGTGCTGTAGAGACACATTGGAAGAAAGAATGAGAGAGGACAGACAAGAAAGAAGAGGGATGCCGTAGGGGTTGCTGGGTGAAGCGTGTGGAGATAAGAGATGTTCAACAGGCCCGTAAGAACCTGGCAGGCCCACGTTTGAACTCAGCGGTTCAGCGGATCAGAGGCAGAAATCTCTTGGAATTAAACCACTAGAGCTGAGAAGAGGAGATGTATTTCAAAGGAGAGTAAAAACATTAGCCGAAAAAGGATTTTGTAGTTTGGATTATCTTTGGCAGATCAGATCAATTTGTGAATCCCAACATCTCTGTCTCAAAGCTGGAAGCAAAAAATTAATAGATCAAAAACAGACTTGCTCTGGATGTAAAAAGTTCAAAATAACATTCTAAAGTCAGTGTGCTGATATTGCAAATAGAGAGCATCTTACTGTAAGCTCGACTCAGAAAAAAAGATACACATATCTTTTATGCAACTACCGGTATACGGATCCAGTCATGAGTAACATGGACAAACAGAACCAAAACCACACACACATGCATTGCATGCACGCGTGCACACACACACACACACACACACACACACACACACACACACACACACACACACACACACACACACACACACACACACACACACACACACACACACACACACACAGGACATCTGAAGAAATGGATGTAAATTAGGCTAGGCTATCTATCTTTTCATATTTTCATACCTTGCTGACATGAGACCAGGGTATATGGTGGTATTAGTTTAATCAGTAGTCGGGGGGTCTACGGAGCAAGCCAATTGTGTTAAGTGTCTCTTTTCTACCTCCAAATAATCCTTCTGTTGGCTAAGTTCCTGTTGTACAAATTCGTGTCTATCAATAAAAATAAAAAGTTGCAACTTGTACTGTATGCTTCAGAAAACGTTATTATATAACAAAATGGACACTGTTATGGACTGGACAACAGTTTTACTGCTCTGGATGCGTTGCGTGGCTGCTTTCATGTCGTTGAGTTCTTTCTGCTTCGTCGGCGTTACAAACTCAGCTATTATCGATCTTTCCTCAATTAATCCAAGGTCTTCAAATGGAGGTAGCAGGTAGAGGTAGGCTACATAAACAGTTCCTATTCCTTCCAATTTCTTTTAATTACCTCATGCGCTCTCAATTGGTCACATAGCCTACGTACTCACGTTGCAGTAAAGTTGACAAATAGATCACAGTCGAGTCCACACAGAAAATCTGCAGTGGCATTAGGTTTATGGACACTTCAAATAATAATTACAGCGAATAATCCTTCCAAAATGTTTGTTTTGAGAGAACATACGCTACCTCATTTGAAGCGTTTCTTTACTAGTGCAGCAGGTGCAGACGGCTTCAGACTCGCTGATTGTGTGTACGTGTGTGAGAGAGTTCACATCTTAATAAAGTCTTGTCTGTCAACTTTTGTTACTGTAACTTTCTGTCTGGATGCTGCTTGAACAGGTCGCACTTGAAAATGAGATCCAGGTCTCAAGGTGATTCACCTGTATAAATAAAGGTTAAATAAAAATAAAAAATAAAAAAGGGTTACTCTGCATGTTTCACTGCTCTAACTAAATTATTTAAGAATGTTGCTTTGACACGTTCTGAGCCTGCCCCGGCCGCACCCGCGATATTTTCATAATTTGCCAACCCAAACCACCTGCGGGGCGGGCCAGCCCACGAGACCCGGCGGGTTCTGGGTGACCCGCGCATCACTAGTGGACACACTGCCACTAGGCATGGGTCGATTTCCGGTTTTACCGGTTCGGTTCGGTGTACGAGCCCAAACCGGTTTGATCACGTGCGAACCGAAAAAACCTAAAAAAAAAACTAAATTTTTTTTTTTGTTTGTTTTTTTTGCCAGTCCATTCTGATTGCACTATTGTTCGTATTAGCCTCTTCTCAAGTTACACTAGTATGCAAAAGTCTTATTTTGTTTATTATGTTGATGTTTGAAGAAAAGTTAAGCTGAATAGTTACAGTATGAGAAATAAATACAGGGTGTGTTTGTTACACAGGTGTCCTGCTTCTTTTTATTCAGTATCATTGCTGGTTGACAATACCAGCTTAGAGGTGTATTATCGCTATCAGGTGGACTGAAGTTGCACTACAGACAGTTATGGGCCACACTCGGGAGCCCTGCTTAAATTCTTTTTTTTTTTTTTTATTACAAAAAAAATCGGTATACCGGTTCGATCCGGTTTAGACGGCAATATCGAACCGGTTTTAAAATTTTCAAACCGACCCAGCCCTAACTGCCACTATGCCAAAGTTAGCAAAAATTCAAGGCTTTCACTCTGTGTAGTTCAGCACACTGCAGAGAGCCATGTTATAAAGCTACTCCCACATTCAGTTCAATCAGAAATGAAAAGAAAGAAAGAAAAAGTACTGAGTTCACTTGAGCACAAATTTGAGAGAGAAAAGAGGAGACAGGGTGAGAAGAGTCTGAAAGTACGAACAGATGAGTCACTTGATGTCTCATCTTCAAGCTCCATCAGCCTCCAGTGTCTCCCTCAGTGGGTGAATCAGCTTTAATTAGCTTACCCCCATCCAAAACCCATGTTCTCTGTAACCATCACCCTCTGCCTATACTTTTTGAAAGCCTTCTTCTGATTTATTATACGCTGGAGTTTCAGAAATGATTGAGGGAGCAGGTTTTTACTGTAATGTTGGGTACACGGCAGGCTATGAACCTTACCCCCGAAGGCCGAAGCTACTATTCTGTACTCTCACCTGTTTAACCGCTCTTTACCTCAATCTGTCCATCTCATCTGTTATATATATATAACAGATGACTATACATTAGGGGTGTCACGATACACTCAGTTCACGATACGATACGTATCACGATACTGGGTTCACGATAACGATACGATACGATACGATTTTAACAATATTTTTTTAAACTTGAATAATGACAATATATGACTGGAAAAGTAGTATTTTATTTGAAATGCACAAATACAAAACATGCTGTTGTGGGAAATTGTTATTACAATAACAACTAGAAAAAACATGAGATTGGAGATAAGGCTTATCTTGAAATAGAATGAGTTACACCGTCACTTAGATTTACTTTGAACTAAAAGGTTTCTCAGCAGTATAAATTCTCATTATGCATCTTCAGTTTTTCTTCAAACTCAAACAACAAGACTTTTCTTAATCTATTTTTTATGCATCTTCAGTTTTTCCTGTCAAGTAAACAGTTTTGCCAGAAACTCAATTGAATGGTTTCTCTCCTGTATAACTTCTCATGTGTCTCTTCAGAGACTTGTTCAACTGAACTACTTTCCACACATTGAACTTCAACAAACAAAGACGTTTCTTACCGTAGTCTATTTTTTGAAAAAAAAAAAAAAAAAAAAAAAAAAAAAAAAAAAAAATTGCGATATGAGATTTCATCTCAACGATACATATCGTGACGTTTTACTATCGCGAAATTTCGTGGGACGATATATTGTGACACCCCTACTATACATATGATACAGTATATATGACTATATATACTAGTGTGATCATTCACTCCCTGCACTTCAGTGAATTACACTATTTTACACATCTTTGTCATGAGAAGTATAATCAAATTATCCACTGTATCTTAATTAACTTTTCTTCTTTCGCTCCTCTCGCTATTTGCTCCAGCATTCGCTCTGTCCTTTTATTTCTTCAATTCCACCATCCCACTCCTCACCTCTCCTTGCCGCAATCCTCTCCTCCCCCCTCCCCACCCTCATCTTCATTTCTTCATGAGGATGGAGATCTTGCCCTTGGCACATCACTTGATAGTCTGCATGCCAAGCCAAGCTGTAGGAAACACTCTATGGAGTTGGGAGGGTGTGTATCTATGCATGTGTGTGCATTATGTTGAAGTGTGTGCACATGTCTGTGAGGTAAAGGAGGTAATAGGGGACCAGCAGGTGTTGTAAACAATATAAATCAATTGAGAGACACACCACACAAGCGTAAACACAGAGAAAATGAGAAGAGTTGAAGAGAGAATACAAGGAGGGGGAAAGATAGAGTGACCACCAGCTCAGCACGGTGGATAGCATTTTCCTTCATCTTTGGTATGAAATCCTATCTTAGCTTGAAAGTGCATGGGTTCGAAGTGTAGGTGTAAGAGTTAATACCATGAGCCTAGACACCTACTTTATGAAATCATCCGACAGCATACCCACAAAGACAGAGAATTGGAAGGTTTGTGATGGAAAGCCCCCAGGCTGTCAGCGATCGAGGATGCAAGGATCACGGTTAACACTTTAGCTAGCAATGCTGCACTTGATCCAAGCGTCTCCCAAGCCATAATTGAAGAGCATGAGTGAAAACACTGTGGAGGAGACTCACAGTAACATTTAGACTGAGTTGGAAGCAATTGACAGTGAGCTAAAATACAGGGACTGGGGGCGCCGTGCCCAAGGGGATGAGGAGAGAACTGGGGCAATGGAAACGACAAGCACTGCATACGGTATGAGGCATGGATGCAAAAATTGGAGGCAGGTGCAAACTGCAAACTATGCCTGAACATCTGGATGACAGTCAACGCGTGCATTATAGGTCTCCCAGAGGGTACGGAAGGATCTAACCCTGATTTTTGAGAGGTGGGTCCCAGAATACCTTAATATGATGGACCCCAAGGCTGCACACATGAAGCTGGATAGAACCAACTGCTCTCTTGCTCCTGAACCAGGCTCAAACTAGTATCCCCCTTCTGGTGACGGTTAGGGGCGGGGGATCGATACAGCATACAGTAGTATCGCGATATCTTGTGTGGCAATATATCATATTGCCCGAATGCCAAGTGCACGCAACATTTATGACATGGTTTTTATGACAGTGTTGGTCAGTCTGTCTACTTTGCTGCAATAAAAATGATTGAAGTGAGATGAACAGACTGTAAACTATCTTAGATGAAACAGATGTTGACAAAGTTTTCCTTTGGGGACACAAGTTGCAGTGGAAAAAAGGTACCGTACTTTCCGTACTATAAGGCGCACCTGAATATAAGCCGCAGCAGCTAAATTGAATGATTGTTACATATATAAGCCGCACTGGACTATAAGCCGCAGGTGTTTTAATGTTTAATTACCAACCAGGAGGAGGCGTAGCGCCTGCCTGTAACAGAGATCTCCGTGTCTTATCAGCGGAGACCGTTTTGAGTCCTTACCCTCATCGTCGTAACACAGCCAGTTCTCCATCTTTTGAAGCATGATGTTAGATTACAACGAGCTAGTTGTGTGGCTTAGCCTTCCAAAATGTTGCCGTTAATTTTTTAGAATGTAATAGAATTGGGAACGTTACATTCAATTTCATTCAGACTGTCTTTCTGGCTCAATCGCCGCCATTTTTCCCCCGGAGCGAGGGAGGGTGGGAGGAGGGAGGGTGTTTTACAGTAGTGGCTGAGAGAGCGTAGTCGCACAGTGCTCCAAGCAGGTTGCGAGGCACATTTTTTGCAAATTCATCCAATCAGGGTCTGTCTGTCTTGCTCTCGTTCTGTCTCTCGTACCAAAATCCATAGATTTAGGAGGTCCCCTAGTGGCCGTTAGCTGTAAAAATCCATAGATTAGCCGCACCGTTATATAAGCCGCAGGGCCGAAAAATGGGGAAAAAGCCGCGGCTTATAGTCCGAAAAGTACGGTAATAAATCCTAATATCTCGCAATATTGCAATCCTCAATATATTGCAATACTATATATCACAATATCGTAATACTATCTGCGGGGAATCTGGTGATTCCTACCCCTAGTGACTGTTTCGATCAAGCATGCCAGATCCAACAGCAAGCAACCGACACATGATGGTCCCAGAGTCAAAGGGCTTTTGACCTGGCTTAGGAGGATGAAGATGGAATAGATACTACTTTACCTGGCTATACTGTGGATCACGGTCAACGGGCCACGTAAGAAAGCTCACTAAAGCAAGAACGTTTTCTACAAGGTTAAGAATGTAAAGAATGAATGAAATGTTGTATTTTACGATTTGTACTTTGGTTGCTGTGTGTGACCTCATGCAAGTTCACTCACTTTGGTTGAAATGGATGATACTTATATGGCTGTTGATCGCCCTTACTCTTTTCTTCACAAAGGAATATTGAGATGCTGCCAGTCATCTACTACATGGATGTGCTGAACTGCCTTGCTTGTTTGTTTTAGTCTTTCTTTCACATGCCATCCTTTAATATGGTTCTTCTTCAGAGTTTTGACTGGTGGTACCAGCACGGCAACAATGAGGAGGATCGGATGAGACAGTTACACAGCACAATTTCCTCTAAATATAGTGGTACAGTCGGATAGAATATGTGTACGAGTCAGATCTGGGACAATTGCTAGTAAGAAGCTTTGTCTGTACATGGGATGTTCAATGTGTCCATTATGCCATCAAAAGGGGGGGTATCCTTTTTTACCTGAGAAAAGAGAGCACTGACATTGCTCTGCTGCAATAAAACTAATTTAAATGACGAGGACCCCCGATTTTCTCACCAAATTATTTGCAGATTTATGCGATTTGAATGCAGATAATGCTATTGTGGGAAGGGATGTTAATTGTATATTGAATCCTCTCAGAGACAGTTTCCCCATAGTATGTCGCCACACTCTAGGCACAAAACATGCCACTTGTGAAGATGTGGGGGTAATAGATATTTGGAGGGCCTTTCATTCTTCATGTTTGTCACCACCCCATCAGTGCACATTAGAATATAATTTGTTTTATGTCTAAGACAGGGATGTCAGAGATACGGCCCGCGGGCAGGTTTCATCCGGCCCGCGAGATGTTTTGGAATATAAAAAAATATATATATATATATATATATATATATTATTATTAAATTCGCACCCCATTATCATGAACTACGTGTGGCTAATAAGCAAGCTAAGAGTTCATTCATAAGTTAATTAACCTGCACTACAAGGAAGTATGTCAGTAGGTCATCAGGTGTAAACAAAGCCGCCATGATGCCACGCTGGAATTGAATCGCGCATTCGGCTACCTACCAAAAAACAAAGGAATCAACAAGATGCTGTCGAAAAAGAGAAAGGTTGTCACGGAATGCAGGCAGTTTCAAGAGAAATGGAAAGAGCAGTATTTCTTTTGTGAAGTAAATGGATAAATGAGTCGAATTGGTTTTTAGTAAAAAAAAGAATCCGGCCCCCATGAGGTCTCAGTTGAACAAATCCGGCCCTCTACCTAATATGAGTCTGACACCCCTGGTCTAAGACCTTGTTGCGTTCAGTTTGTATTACAAATATAATCATATCTGATTATGTGAGTGTGGTCTTGGATATATCAATCCAAGTATCCAAAGATCTTCATCAAGATGTTAAAGGCTGAAAACAACCCTTCTCAAATATCACACGTTGATATCATATTTCCCCAAAGAATTTGAACATTTTTGTTGATTTAATTAATAATATTATAAATTATTCCCGGTTTATATAAACCAGACTTGTTTATAGACTTCTTTGTCAATTTATTAATTTAGAACAATCAAATTATGCAGCTGCATTAACGGAGGATTGTTTTCCTCGGAAATTGAGCTGCCAACCATATCAGAGCAACAGAAAACACACCTTAATGCCCCTACTACTACCCTACCTATTACTACCCTACCCATTACTACGGCTACTACCCTACCTATTACCAGAAGAAGATAATAAAGTAGATGTTTGTATGTGTTGACATTCGACTGTGTTGCTACTGTAAGAAGCCAGGTCCCCCCTGTGAGCCGGCTAGCAAAGTCACCTTCCAGCAGCTGTCTACTGTCATCTACTAATGCAGTCACAAGCACCTCTGATCCTCACACTTAATGACCAGGGAGGTAATGGAGAGGGACGCAGAGTGAGTGTGTGTGTGTGTGTGTGTGTGTGTGTGTGTGTGTGTGTGTGTATGTCTGTCTGTGTGTTCACCTGCATCCTGTGTGCGAAGGCTATGTATCTCATCATCATCAGCTGGGTACAGGACATGCATGTCATGTATGTGTATGCATGTATATGTATATGTATGTGTTTATATCTGTGTGTGCGAGTGTATATTGTATGTACAGTCTGCCCCCTGTCTTGTCTGTGTGTGTGCATTACCTGGAAATCCCTCTCCTCCAGAATCTCTTTTCTCCACCGCACCAGGAAGGCTGCACACACATACAGGTGGAAATGGGAGAAACCCTCTGGCTCAGCCTACAGAGACAGAGAGAGAGAAAGAGAGAGAGAGAGAGAGACAAACATTTAACACTGTGGTCAATCCCGGTTCCACAGCCCTGCTGATTTTCACTCTAGCCATCTAATGGGGAAGTGATTTACAGCTGGGATGCAAGGTGAAGTATTTTACATCCATGAAAACAAATTATACTTTGTCACAGTCATCTTATATCGTACAAATACGCTTAAGGATCCAGTTTAATGAACAACCATTAACAACCTACTTTGTAAGGCAGGCATCTGGAAGAGTAGCTACTGTTACAATACAGTAGTGAATGGGGATCTAAATAAACAAACAAATCTCAATACATTCAAATCACTTCGAATAGCTTCCTGCCTTCATCATATTTCAGTTTGAGAAAAATTTTCAACCATTTTCAGGAGGCATTCGGTCAAAAATGGGGGGAAAACGAATATAAAACATTTGATTGTCACAGTCCAAAAATGTACATTTGCTGAGCGTGAGAGAGATAGAAAGGAATAAAGAGATAAATCCCCTCATTACGTATCCCGACTGGCTTTTTTTTTTACCACTTGGAAATGAGCGAGGGAACTAAAGACGAGGGAAGACAAAAGATGAGACGTTCCTCGCACTATTCTTTCTTCTCCAGAGTCCTGTCTTAAAAGATGAGACATTCCTCGCACTATTCTTTCTTCTCCAGAGTATTGTCTTAAAAGATGAGACGTTCCTCGCACTATTCTTTCTTCTCCAGAGTATTGTCTTAAAAGATGAGACGTTCCTCGCACTATTCTTTCTTCGCCAGAGTATTGTCTTAAAAGATGAGATGCTCCTCGCACTATTCTTTCTTCTCCAGAGTCCTGTTTTAAAAGATTAGATGTTCCTCGCACTATTCTTTCTTCTCCAGAGTCCTGTCTTAAAAGATGAGACGTTCCTCGCACTATTCTTTCTTCTCCAGAGTCCTGTCTTAAAAGATGAGACGTTCCTCGCCTATTCTTTCTTCTCCAGAGTCCTGTCTTAAAAGATGAGACGTTCCTCGCCTATTCTTTCTTCTCCAGAGTCCTGTCTTAAAAGATGAGACGTTCCTCGCCTATTCGTTCTTCTCCAGAGTATAGTCTTAAAAGATGAGACGTTCCTTGCACTATTCTTTCTTCTCCAGAGTATTGTCTTAAAAGATGAGACGTTCTTCGCACTATTCTTTCTTCTCCAGAGTCCTGTCTTAAAAGATGAGACGTTCCTTGCACTATTCTTTCTTCTCCAGAGTCCTATCTTAAAAGATGAGACGTTCCTCGCACTATTCTTTCTTCTCCAGAGTCCTGTCTTAAAAGATGAGACGTTCCTCGCACTATTCTTTCTTCTCCAGAGTCCTGTCTTAAAAGATTAGATGTTCCTCGCACTATTCTTTCTTCTCCAGAGTATAGTCTTAAAAGATGAGACGTTCCTTGCACTATTCTTTCTTCTCCAGAGTCCTATCTTAACTCATTCTCTGCCAAAGACGTACCCGGATGTACTTTTAACAATGGCGTTCTGTGCCAAAGACGTACTCGGACGTACTTTCATGTTTTGGCTGTTTACATTACATCAGACACTTTCCCAGCCTGTGACATTGTTTCAAGTCAAACTGATAAAAGGAACCCGCTAGTTTAGTATTTATGGGTGGAGCCTGTGGTCGAAACAGAGTCCGATCCAGAGTTCTCGGCTGGCGACGATGGCGAGGAAGACGCCAGCGTTTTTGTTATTGCTCCACGACGGAGCGCCATGGCGACGAAGGCTCCCCTTCACAGCGTTCTGATCCGTCTGACACAGATGAATCGGAGGAGGAGAAATGGGTGCCACTTGGAGAGAGCGATGACGATGGTAAAAAGTAGCCTATTTTTTGTATCGCGTTTGAGATGAAATGATCACACACACAACATTCGAGTATAATTGTCACGCATTGTTTATAACTTATGCCGCCGGCATGACTCGCTTCACGTTTCCTCTTGCCAGCTCTCCCTCTCAAGGGAGAGCTCTGTCACACTCAAGGGAGGGGGAATCACATGGATACGTCAAACGCGTCAAACCGCGTCACACACCCGTCCCCAGCAACCAAGGCGAAACATGTGTCACATAAACATTTCAAAGTTTACAGCACTAACGTAGCTATTGTGTGATCTTCTGTGCTAACGTTAGTTATGAGAGGTAACGTGACAGCAGGTAACGTTACAGCACCTGTTATTCCTGTGTGTGTGTGTGTGTGTGTGTGTGTGTGTGTGAGAGAGAGTGTGTGTGAGTGTGACCACATAAGGGTTCGTTCCATTTGTTTATGCTTTTATCAAGCTAAGCTAAAAATCCACATGGCAACTGTAAAAGTAAATTATTTATTTGATTTTGTGCACATATTTATCATACTTTGATAAATACTGCGGCCAAGCCTCATCTGTCAAGAAACCCCAGGGGCCAGACTCTCTCTCTCTCTCTCTCTGTAGCCGCTCACTGGGCGGGATGGACCGACACAGCTCCCTCAAATACATTCTCTTTTTTTTTTTTTTTTTTGGGGAAAACAAATACTGTATAATGTGTCTGATGTGTCACTGAGGCAAAAAATAAAAGGCTCAAAAGAGAGTTCTGCTTGAAACGGTGTCCTTCACTAAAAACCTCTTTTTCTCCTATTTCCTGTTCCAAGGAGGGCATTTTTAGTGAAAACAAGCTAACTTCCACTGCTTGTAACTAAACAAGGAAACATGGTCGAGTTTCAGTTTTTTACAAGGGGTAAGAAGAGAGTCTCTGCTTTATTGTGAGATATGTTGTGTAATTTTATTCCTAGCACAGAATATTCTGTGGGTCCTGGAAGATCAGGAAATATGCTCAAAATCCTGGCACTGGGAGCACACAGACTGAAATGACCCTGGCAGAGAATGAGTTAAAAGATGAGACGTTCCTCGCACTATTCTTTCTTCTCCAGAGTCCTATCTTAAAAGATGAGACGTTCCTCACACTGTTCCTCGCACTATTCTTTCTTCTCCAGAGTCCTGTCTTAAAAGATGAGATGCTCCTCGCACTATTCTTTCTTCTCCAGAGTCCTGTCTTAAAAGATGAGACATTCCTCGCACTATTCTTTCTTCTCCAGAGTCCTGTCTTAAAAGATGAGATGTTCCTCGCACTATTCTTTCTTCTCCAGAGTCCTATCTTAAAAGATGAGATGTTCCTCGCACTATTCTTTCTTCTCCAGAGTCCTATCTTAAAAGATGAGACGTTCCTCGCACTATTCTTTCTTCTCCAGAGTCCTGTCTTAAAAGATTAGATGTTCCTCGCACTATTCTTTCTTCTCCAGAGTCCTGTCTTAAAAGATGAGACGTTCTTCGCACTATTCTTTCTTCTCCAGAGTCCTGTCTTAAAAGATGAGATGTTCCTTGCACTATTCTTTCTTCTCCAGAGTCCTATCTTAAAAGATGAGACGTTCCTAGCACTATTCTTTCTTCTCCAGAGTCCTATCTTAAAAGATGAGACGTTCCTCGCACTATTCTTTCTTCTCCAGAGTCCTATCTTAAAAGATGAGACGTTCCTCGCACTATTCTTTCTTCTCCAGAGTCCTATCTTAAAAGATGAGACGTTCCTTGCACTATTCTTTCTTCTCCAGAGTCCTATCTTAAAAGATGAGATGTTCCTCGCACTATTCTTTCTTCTCCAGAGTCCTGTCTTAAAAGATGAGACGTTCCTCGCACTATTCTTTCTTCTCCAGAGTCCTATCTTAAAAGATGAGATGTTCCTCGCACTATTATTTCTTCTCCAGAGCCCGGTCTTAAAATATTAGACGCTCCTCGCCCTATTATTTCTTCTCCAGAGTCCTGTCTTAAAAGATGAGACATTCCTCGTGTAACCGAGGTGAATCAGCGCGGATTCCTCACGAGTCCCGAGTGGTAGCGAGTGGATTGGTTAAACTCACTCCCCAGTATAAAGGCATGTTAATCAGCTCCGCCAAGGGAGCTAGCTCTCTTGGCGTTGCGGTTAACATGTCAGACTCCCAAGCCGAAGGTCGGCGGTTCGTACCCACCCCTGGACAAGCCATTAACATGGGTTGCTGCAAGTACCACCTACACAACGCCGTTACATTGGTGCCGTGACCCGGATGCCCAGTGGGTGTGGAGTGAGTTTAAGGGGGTGAGTGTAACCGAGGTGAATCAGCGCGGATTCCTCATGAGTCCCGAGTGGTAGCGAGTGGATTGGTTAAACTCACTCCCCAGTAAAAAAGGCATGTTAATCAGCTCCGCCAAGGGAGCTAGCTCTCTTGGCGTTGCGGTTAACATGTCGGACTCCCAAGCCGAGGGTCGGCGGTTCGTACCCACCCCTGGACAAGCCGCAAAGGCTGGGTTGCTGCAAGTACCACCTACACAACGCCGTTACACTCGCACTATTCTTTCTTCTCCAGAGTCCTGTCTTAAAAGATGAGACGCTCCTCGCACTATTCTTTCTTCTCCAGAGTCCTGTCTTAAAAGATGAGACGCTCCTCGCACTATTCTTTCTTCTCCAGAGTCCTGTCTTAGGGAGGATAATTACCAGGGCCTTTAAATGCAACTGACTAAAGGCGACTTAGAAGTACATGGCCCTCAGAGGTGGGACATGAGTGTCAAGAGTGCATGTTAATGTGTGAGCTTTGGTGAATGCATTCTGACATGCCTGTCTGGGGTGTTTGCTTAGTAGCAGCGGGAATTCATGAATAATTCTCCAAGTGTGCTCTCTGATGTGTCTACTTTGATAGCACGCGGTGGTATGGAGGCAATGCTGCATTCTACTGCACAGACATTTCACTATCCTGGCTTCAGTGAATACACTTGGGTTTTGGAGAGCGCGCGCGCGCGCACACACACACACACACACACACACACACACACACACACACACACACACACAGACAGACAGACAGACACACACAGACACACACACACACACACACACACACACACACACACACACACGCACAAATAGTCCTTTTCTCAATTCTACCCTGTAGTCCCTTTGGCACAGGTGAGGCTAAACTAAATAGCCTAAGCACCAGGGTGGGAATTACACGGAGGCCATGGCCTCCATTGCCCCTCCCTCTGGTTGTGATGCCCTGAGATCCCTAAGGCCACCTTGGCAGTGCCCTGTTACCAGCCTGCTACTGTCAGTTGCTTTAAAAGCATCAGTGGTCTCAGTTTAATGTAGCCTGCCCTATGCAAAGGATCTGTAATTAGCTCATTTAACACACATTTCAGAGAAATTGCTCTTCAAGATGTCAATAGAGCAATTGACTTTGTCCCATGGCATGTGGCCTTGTGCCCTAAAAGAATGTGCGACGCCGAAGGCCAGATGGCCTTACAGGGCGTTCACACCATATGCCGAAGCAATGCTGAAGCTACAAGTTTCATTTCGCCGTCCTTGTTAACAGGTGAGGCCGTTCACACCAGCCGCGCGCGTGCCACGCTGAAGCTAGGCTGAAGCGATCATTCAGGATTCAGTTCTGTTTTCCAAGCGTGAAGCTGCCAGGCATGAAGTCAATGGAAGTCGTGGACGGGGTCAAGGCGCACCGAGCGAGGCGCCGTGGAAAAGAGAGTGCTTCTTGTGTGACCGGTTTAGCGTGAGCTCAGCTTCAGCGTGGCTTTAGCTTCAGCTCTGTTTCTGTTAAGTGCCTCGTGTGAACAAATAAAAAATGACGGAATTCCCACCCTGCTAAGCATGTATACGTAGACACATTCCAATCTTTTTTAAAGGGATACACCACTTTTTTGGAAGTTTAGCTAATTTGCCACATCCCCCCCACACATAACCAAGATACACCATGCCTTACCGGCACTGTCCGCTCAGTTTACAGTGAGCTACAGTCGTGAAGTTAGTAATTATCACCATAGAATGGAGGCTAATGGTACAGCTGTTAAACATCTGCCAAAACACACATCTCACGGCGCCAAAATACATGTTGTGCTTCGGGTACTCACCACACAATGAAATATTAATCCAAAATGCACATAATTGGTCTTTTTGGAAGAAAAAGAGGTAGTCGGCACTACTTTCCAAACATGGCTGCCGACCTCTTTTTCTTCCAAAAAGACAGATTTAAGCAGCCGCTTCTATAAGTGACTCTGTGTATCTGTTTGTAGCACGGATGAGTCGCACGGAATGTCGGTATGAGCATGAGATTTGTAGCCTGGGCCCCTCCCCCAGCTCCCCGGTCGACAGGTCGATAGTGAACAGAGACAAAAAGCAGCTCAAAGACGGTGAAACACGCACACACACAGTGCCAGATAGAGGGGAAAGGGGGTGGGGGAGAAGGGTCTGACCTGTGCAAACCTTACCTGCACGCACACACATAAATGGAGAGATGATTTTACTGGTACAGTCCATAAAGATTCACACACGTTTGATTTCCTTTCTTCTGTGTGTGTGTGTGTGTGTGTGTGTGTGTGTGTGTGTGTGTGTGTGTGTGTGTGTGTGTGTGTGAGGGATAGAGAGAGAGAGAGAGACTGCATGTGAGTACACCAGTGAAATTTTGGGGACTGAGAAACTCCTTGTCCCTAAAAATCCAGTCCACTTCTCCCTTCAAACCCCTCCCTCCTTCCCCCTGAATCCCCCTCTCCCTCTACTGTATCTTCTGCACTCACAATCTGTCAATACTTCAATCTTCTCCATCAAATGTCTATCAACCATCTCTCACTCTGTTTCTCATCAACAGAGCTGCAGGGACTATTTGATACTAGGGGTGTCACGATACACTCAGTTCACGATATGATACGATACATGATATTGGGTTCAAGATAACAATACGATACGATATTTTAACAATTAACTTTTTTTTGCGATCGATTTGTAAGTTGAGGGGGCATCCTCCACGCTAATTTGAGTAATTTCACCATTTTCATCCTCCGTGTCTGTAACGTCCCTCATCTGCTCAAACAAAGCAATGGAAAGGAGAGCGAGCATGCAATCAGATGCAGATCAGTGCCACCATGTCTCGCGATATGAGATTTCATCTCAACGATACATATTGTCACGTTTTGATATCGCGATATATCGTGGGACGATATATTGTGACATCCCTATTTGATACATTTGAAAGTGATTTTTCTTTATCAGAAAACAGCATCTCTATTAATGTGACTAATGTTTACATTTTGATTTGCCAACAATCGCTTAAATATGCGATCCGCCATTAACTTGGCAAGAATGGTAGCCTAACTAATGATGGTAACGGTGGCGCAGTGGTAGCGCTATCATCTCACAGCAAGAAGGTCCTGGGCTCGAGTCCCACCTCGGACGCTGTGGTGCTGGGGGCATGCCCCCCCATGTCCTCAAGCGCCTATGCTGCCCAGGTGGGTTATCTTGTGAAACAACCTTTCTCTGTGGAGTTTGCATGGTCTCCCCGTGCTCTCCAGGAGCCGAGTGCACCAGCTGGGCGTAAAAAAGTAGGTCTTAACTCTTACGCCGGTCTTAGCTACGCCCGATGTTGTGATTTGAATGTACACCGAGTGCACCAAGCCTGGCTGACTTACCATGGTCGTAGCTGCGCCCGGTCTTTAGGCTGCGGACGTGCGCGTTCACGTGAATACGTGCTTGTTGCCAAGCAACACACTTCTCTCAGACGAGCTCGAGACAGCTGACAGACAGCTCCAACTCAGCTCAAACTTATAGAGTTGTATTCAAAGCATAGAAACGTTCTCACAGCTAAATTTAACAGCGCCAAAACAAACAAACAAACAGAAACAAGATGCATGGAATTTGATCACAAATGCAATCAGTACTGATTGAATGCGATGGCAGACTGCGCACTTCGGGCAGTTGACGAAGTCAGGAAGAAATGGAAAGATCTTCCGACGCATCAGCCTTTAAAAACCCGCCGACGAGCGGAGGTCCTGCGCCCAAAACGTCCATTTACAGCACATATCGATCGATATTTTTGGAGAAGATTCCCCTGCATCACAGGACTGAATGGCACTGACAGCACAGAGCTGTCAGTCCCGACAGCGCAGATCAAGATGAGACAGCTGTCAGTCAGTATGGGTACGCCTTGGGTGTAACTTTTACCCCTGCTCCGAGTGCACCAGCTGTGCGTACGCCTAGGTGTAACGCTAGGTCCGACGTAGAACTCAAAGTTACGACTAACTTAATTTTATGACTAGTGCACCACGTAGTCTTAAGCCCTGTATGCGCTGCGCCTGGGTGTACCTTTTACGCCTGCTTCATACCAGACCAAGGCGTGCTCACTGACAGCTGTCTCATCTTGATCTGTGCTGTCAGGACTGACAGCTCTGTGCTGTCAGTGCTGTGCTGTCAGTCCTGTGATGCAGGGGAATCTTCTCCAAAAATATAGATCCATATGTGGTGTAAATGGACGTTTTGGGCGCAGGACCTCCGCTCGTCGGCGGGTTTTTAAAAGCTGATGCGTCGGAAGATCTTTCCATTTCTTCCTGACTTCGTCAACTGCCCGCAGTGCGCAGTCTGCCATCGCATTCAGTACTGATTGCACTTGTGATCAAATTCCATGCATCTTGTTTCTGTAAATTCAAATCACAACGTCGTGCGTAGCTAAGAGCGGCGTGACAGTTAAGACCTACTTTTTTACGCCCAGCTGGTGCACTCGGCTCCTGGGGTTTCCTCCCCATAAATACATGCCCACTACGATAAGACGATCAGCGCGTGACCAGCGACGATGGCAGAAGATGGTCCACGGGTGCGGTATGCTGTAGCTCCCCACTGCCCCTGGCTGCCCACGGAGGAAGGGCATGCCATGTCTGGGTCTACGTGACACTTGAATTTCCTGCAAAGGATCAATAAAGTATCTATCTATCTATCTATCAAAGTAAGCAGAGATTGTATTTAACCGGCCACCATCGGCATGTGTGTGAGTGTGTGTGGCTGGCCGCATACGTGTGTTGCAACGAGTGTCGTGAGACAAATAAAGATGGGTTTCACCGACGCCGTCCGGTTCTTCTTCTTCTTCTAAAGAGTATATGACCCACTGCCCTGCTCAGAAGGGGGGGGGGGGGGGGGGGGGAGCACAAAAAAGAACAACAAAATGCGCAGTCTCTGTCTTAGCACAACTCAATCATATGCAGGATCACCTCTGTGCCACTGCATAGTTTAAGTCGAGATTGTGTCAATATGATCCACTGAACAGTTACATTCCTTCAAGATATGCATGTTTGATGATGATGATGATGATGATTATTACTATTACTATTATTTTAAAGGCTTAATGATTTTGTTGTTATTTCTTTATTTTGGTCCTAATGAAATTTACTAAACTTTATCCCACTGAAATCAAATTATAAATAAATATTACATATCACTATGTAATAAAATACATATTTATCTTGATTATAGATTATTTGAATAGGGTTAGATATTTGATGTAAAATTTTATGTTATTCGAAAATGACAATATCCAATATCCAATAGTGGGAGCCTTACTCATCATCCATCTCACTCTCTCTCTCATCTGGCACTTTTTCTCTTTGCCTATTTCAACCACCCATTACTCTCTCTGACACCATCTCTCACTGACACACTCTCTCTCTCTCTCTCTGACTCCCTCTCTCTCTCTCTCTCTGCCGCCCCATCCACCCACTGCTGCTGCTACAGCTCAAGGCCTTCTGATAATTATGATTGGCAAAATAAAGTTTGTCATGAGTCAAGGTGACTCTGTCAAACTTGTTTCTCCCTCTCTCCTCCGCCTCCATTGTTATGCTTGGTCCTCCACACCCCTTGTGTCAGGGCAGCCATATTTGCAGAGACAGGCGAGACGTTGACTGACAAGCGCTACTGATCAAAGGAGGAGAGAGAGAGAGAGAGAGAGATGGGGTGGGGGTGGAGGAGTCGAGTGGGGGAGGTGGTGGGGGAATACATGAGAGAGAGAGGGAAAGGGTGAGAGAGAGAGCAGAGAGCAAGAATGACAGGTGAGGGAGAAGGGAAAGAGCGAGAGAGTGAGACAGAAAGTGGCACAGGGAGTGAGAGAGAGACAGAAAGTGGCACAGGACATGAGAGAGAGACAGAAAGTGGCACAGGGAATGAGAGAGAGAGAGACAGAAAGTGGCACAGGGAATGAGAGAGAGAGACAGAAAGTGGCACAGGACATGAGAGAGAGACAGAAAGCAGCACAGGGAATGAGAGAGAGACAGAAAGCAGCACAGGGAGTGAGAGAGAGACAGAAAGCAGCGCAGGGAGTGAGAGAGAGAGAGACAGAAAGTGGCACAGGGAATGAGAGAGAGAGACAGAAAGTGGCACAGGAAATGAGAGAGAGACAGAAAGCAGCACAGGGAATGAGAGAGAGAGACAGAAAGTGGCACAGGGAGTGAGAGAGAGACAGAAAGCGGCACAGGGAGTGAGAGAGAGACAGAAAGCAGCACAGGGAATGAGAGAGAGAGACAGAAAGCGGCACAGGGAGTGAGAGAGAGACAGAAAGCGGCACAGGGAGTGAGAGAGAGACAGAAAGCGGCACAGGGAGTGAGAGAGAGACAGAAAGTGGCACAGGGAATGAGAGAGAGACAGAAAGCAGCACAGGGAATGAGAGAGAGACAGAAAGTGGCACAGGGAGTGAGAGAGACAGAAAGTGGCACAGGGAATGAGAGAGAGACAGAAAGCGGCACAGGGAGTGAGAGAGAGACAGAAAGTGGCACAGGGAATGAGAGAGAGACAGAAAGTGGCACAGGGAGTGAGAGAGAGACAGAAAGTGGCACAGGGAGTGAGAGAGAGAGACAGAAAGCAGCACAGGGAATGAGAGAGAGACAGAAAGCAGCACAGGGAGTGAGAGAGAGACAGAAAGCAGCACAGGGAATGAGAGAGAGACAGAAAGTGGCACAGGGAGTGAGAGAGAGACAGAAAGTGGCACAGGGAATGAGAGAGAGAGACAGAAAGTGGCACAGGGAGTGAGAGAGAGAGACAGAAAGCAGCACAGGGAATGAGAGAGAGACAGAAAGTGGCACAGGGAGTGAGAGAGAGAGACAGAAAGTGGCACAGGGAATGAGAGAGAGAGACAGAAAGTGGCACAGGGAGTGAGAGAGAGAGACAGAAAGCAGCACAGGGAATGAGAGAGAGACAGAAAGTGGCACAGGGAATGAGAGAGAGACAGAAAGTGGCACAGGGAATGAGAGAGAGACCGAAAGTGGCACAGGGAGTGAGAGAGAGAGACAGAAAGTGGCACAGGGTATGAGAGACCGAAAGTGGCACAGGGAATGAGAGAGAGACAGAAAGTGGCACAGGGAGTGAGAGAGAGACAGAAAGTGGCACAGGGAGTGAGAGAGAGAGACAGAAAGCAGCACAGGGAATGAGAGAGAGACAGAAAGTGGCACAGGGAGTGAGAGAGAGAGACAGAAAGCAGCACAGGGAATGAGAGAGAGACAGAAAGTGGCACAGGGAGTGAGAGAGAGAGACAGAAAGCAGCACAGGGAATGAGAGAGAGACAGAAAGTGGCACAGGGAATGAGAGAGAGAGACAGAAAGTGGCACAGGGAGTGAAAGAGAGAGACAGAAAGTGGCACAGGGAATGAGAGAGAGACAGAAAGCAGCACAGGGAATGAGAGAGAGAGACAGAAAGCAGCACAGGGAATGAAAGAGAGAGACAGAAAGTGGCACAGGGAATGAGAGAGAGACAGAAAGTGGCACAGGGAATGAGAGAGAGAGACAGAAAGTGGCACAGGGAGTGAAAGAGAGAGACAGAAAGTGGCACAGGGAATGAGAGAGAGACAGAAAGCAGCACAGGGAATGAGAGAGACAGAAAGTGGCACAGGGAATGAGAGAGAGACAGAAAGTGGCACAGGGAATGAGAGAGAGAGACAGAAAGTGGCACAGGGAATGAGAGAGAGACAGAAAGTGGCACAGGGAATGAGAGAGAGAGACAGAAAGTGGCACAGGGAGTGAGAGAGAGAGACAGAAAGCAGCACAGGGAATGAGAAAGTGGCACAGGGAGTGAGAGAGAGAGACAGAAAGCAGCACAGGGAATGAGAGAGAGACAGAAAGTGGCACAGGGAATGAGAGACAGAAAGTGGCACAGGGAGTGAGAGAGAGACAGAAAGTGGCACAGGGAGTGAGAGAGAGAGACAGAAAGCAGCACAGGGAATGAGAGAGAGACAGAAAGTGGCACAGGGAATGAGAGAGAGACAGAAAGCAGCACAGGGAATGAGAGAGAGAGACAGAAAGCAGCACAGGGAGTGAGAGAGAGACAGAAAGTGGCACAGGGAATGAGAGAGAGACAGAAAGCAGCACAGGGAATGAGAGAGAGAGACAGAAAGTGGCACAGGGAGTGAGAGAGAGACAGAAAGCAGCACAGGGAATGAGAGAGAGACAGAAAGTGGCACAGGGAGTGAGAGAGAGAGACAGAAAGCAGCACAGGGAATGAGAGAGAGAGACAGAAAGCAGCACAGGGAATGAGAGAGAGAGACAGAAAGCAGCACAGGGAGTGAGAGAGAGAGACAGAAAGCAGCACAGGGAGTGAGAGAGAGAGAGACAGAAAGCAGCACAGGGAATGAGAGAGACAGAAAGCAGCACAGGGAATGAGAGAGAGACAGAAAGTGGCACAGGGAGTGAGAGAGACAGAAAGTGGCACAGGGAATGAGAGAGAGACAGAAAGTGGGAGTGGGAGGGAGACAGCAAGAGCATTGCAATGTCACAGTGTCTCTAAAGTGCTGAGTTTGCTGTCTGACTAGTCAAAAATGTCTCCTCCCATCTGAAAGCAAAGTGTCTAGACTTGGGATGACTTGGAGACTCTGACAAACAAACTTCAGACGAGGTGGGAAGGTGAAGGTGTTGTTTGGAGTGATGCAAGATGATGAACGAGTGGTTTTAAGATGATGTAATAATTAGGCAGACAGCTACTCTGCTCATGCGGTTCCCTGTGTGTGTGTGTGTGTGTGTGTGTGTGTGTGTGTGTGTGTGTGTGTGTGTGTGTGTGTGTGTGTGTGTGTTTTGTTTGTGTGTGTGGAGGTTATGAAGTCATCATCGACAACAATGGACTGCCATAAGCAAGTAAGTGTGTATGTTATGGCTAGTTCACACTATGCGCTCCGAGCCCTCTGCGAGCTGTTTTGGGGGCTCGGCGACAAAGCCCCCCTGATCAGAGGCAAATCACGTTGGCTCGGTGCTCTCAAATCAGCGCTCGCAAGCGAGGAGCTCCCCCGAGCACTCACCGACCAGTCACAGAGCTCCCCCGAGCACTCACCGACCAGTCACAGAGCTCCCCCGAGCACTCACCGACCAGTCACAGAGCTCCCCCGAGCACTCACCCGACCAGTCACAGAGCTCCCCCGAGCACTCACCGACGAGTCACAGAGGCCCGACGGATAGCTAGCCTGCTTGGTATCTAGTCATGTTGGGAGTGTGAACCAATTTTGGGGAATGACCCATCGATGTGCAAGCGTGTGTTTAGAAAGAATAAAGCCGGTGTGAGACTGCGTTTGCGGACTTGTCGGGGATTCTCCTGGTGAAATATCTTGTAATGTGTGATCCTCTGTCACAGCTCAGTCATATAGTGTGAAAACCAAAATGACTCAAAGACTCCTGATTACAAGACAGACAGTTGTATAGTGTGAAAGGAACAGAGACTGACGACTCACGAGGATCTTGTAGTCTGTACGTGCTATTAGGCTTGGGCGATTGTTTCCATAATATCCTGGCAGCTAATCTTGATCGCATTTACATCTAACTAATTACCTGTGTATTTGTCCATGCCATTTGTGGGATAGTGTGTGGTGTAACAGTACACATTACCGTATTTTAATTGAAACGTAGCTTTTAAAAGCGTAAAGAAAGAAAGAAATCTATGTCAGAGACTCAGAGTATGAAACTTCTCAGTGAAGGGGGGGGGGGGGGGGGGCTGATGAACAAGTATCAGGTTGGAGGCACATCCCAATAGAAAACGGTAGCACAAGTCACTCAAAATGAGGAAGCACACACAGGGACAAACCCCCTATAGCCTGAGGAAGGCTCTCTGAAAGGTTGGCTGTGTTAAGGCTACCTTCTCTTCTGGCAGTAAATAAATTTGAATCAAGTTGAGCATAACTCTAGTCCCCGAGTGTGCTTCCCCATCCAAGTGTCTTGCTCCAGGCTACATTTTAAATTACCAAAGATCAAAGTAATTTAAATTGTCAAAAAAAAAACTGGATCTCCAGTGCCAATGGATTCAGTCATCTTGGCAGCAGTGATGTAAAACAGTAGTACTAAGGGAGTGTGGGATATTTAGGTGGTGGGGGGGGCGGGGCATTTTGATTTTATTTTGAGTACTGGGGAGGGCAAGGTATTTTATTTTGAGATAGGAGGGGGAGGACATAACGTTTTTGTATTTTCTGTTTTGCATTAGTTTGCATTCTGTTTCGCTATGTAGAGGCAATTTTCTTTAATATCCACCTACCCCCCACCTAACGCAAATGGTTTTGGTCAAACTTTGGTGAGCTGCTGGTTGCAGCCGAAGAGACAATTGCCTGGACTCTGCAGGTCATCCACAATAGCCTACCCACATGGATTACTCCCGTCGGCTTCTTTCTCGTATTTGCAGGGGTGTAGCGCTCTTTGTTATAGTGCACCTATGATGCGAGCAAGTCGAGGGGACTATTTTTTTCTCGCTGGTTCTCATCCAAGGTAATGAAAACTAGATTTTGATTGCAAAACTTAAATTAATTGTCTTGTTTTGTTTCTTTGGCAAGTGACCATGGTATAAGCGGGTTAATGCACTCCGAGGTGTACATTACGAGGTGTATCTACAGTCACACACTGTACCAACACAATGGAAAAGGGCCATTATTACGCCTGTGCCCAAGAAGCGCTGTCCACAGGAGAACAATGATTTGAGACCTATTGCTCTAACCTCTGTTGTCATGAAATGTTTGGAGAAGCTCATGGTGAGCAAACTACAGCTGGATGTAGACCCACTGCTAGATCCCTACCAGTTTGCCTACAAGCATCAGAGAGGCACAGGGAGTTCCCCAAGTGCCGGTAGCCGGCGATTTCTCCGCCTACTGGCCTCTGGCCTACCGGTTATTTTATACACTGTAATTTTTTTTTTTTTTTTTTACAGTGCACCTGAATGCAACATAAGCTATTTTCACACATGAACTCCGGATCAGGTGAGGGTTGCCCCCCACTGAGCCTGCCCCGGATGATACGTGAAGTGTACCCTTTCACACATGAGGCATGTTGCTTTCACACATGAGTAGCACCTCCGCAGAGTTTGTAAAGTAGAGAGGGGGCGGGGGTGGGGGAATTTGGGCATGACCACAGGAGTTGTGAAAACGAAAAATACATAATGGGCGATAACTGCCTAACGTTCACGGCATATAATCGTTTGCGCATAACGTTAGTAACTAATTAATTAAACAACCCTACAACTCACTCTCCCTTCTGTATCTTTCGAAACACACACAAAAAACATTACACGTGCATTTACTTTATTTATTGCGAAGGTTATACCCGGAAGTTTTCGTTTTATACTGCCTGACTTGACGCTACTTGGAATTTGCGGTTCTGCCATTTGCCATTGAATCTTCACAAACGCTGTGTAAACGTTAAATCAAAGACATGAACGTAACCAGATCCAGATACACTACCTAGCGATGTCCAATACTGGGAAGCGGGACGACCCTCGCGTCCAAAAATGCTTATTAAATGTGTGTGCTGTGCGAAGCTATGCAGACATGAAATCGGATCAGAGCCATGAGCCTTTCAATCCAGCAACATGGCACAGTCGCACACGGAGCAGGTTTGAGGCGCTTCATTCGAAAAACTTTGCATGATGTTTTTTTGCTCGCTCATTCACATCGACTATTTATATAATAATAATCTGTCACGCTGGCTTTCTGTCTGTCCTCATGCACTCACGAGCTGACTACTTCACGGAGCTCTGGAGGGGGGGGGGGGGGGGGGGGGACAATCCGCCCCTGTGTGTAGGGCAGGGGCTACACTTCCCTCCGGCTAGGATGAGGCTCGCGGGAGCGCGCATGAGCCTCGAAAATCTGTTCACACATGACAGCCAATACGGATGGCCTCTAGATAACTCCTGAATTCCAGACATGTGTGAAAGCAGCTATACAAGATACCGGCTGAATAAGTGTCCAAATGTCATTCTGGCTAATACTTGACTTCTGTTATAACATTTCAGTCTGGAATATGGAATAAATTTCAATAATCTTTATGAGATTATGCTAAAAGTAATCTCATGTGTAAGAAATGACTGTTCTACATTGAAGGAAAAAATTTAAATAATTAACTCATTGGTTTTGGATTTATTTAGCTTCAAGAGTGGATTTTTGTTCGTGTGACCCTCAACACAGGCTTTGAGAATCCCGGGCCACTTACTGATACTTATGCTTAAATTAACCCACTCATATTCTGGTTTATTTCAAGAAAAACTTTTTGGCTAGTGGAAATCCTAATTGGCTGGTAACTTCTAGCAGCCATATTGGCAGGTGGTCAAAAAAGCTAATTTCAAGCCCTGCAGGGAAAGCAAGTGGTGACATAGGCGTGAGTGAGAAAAGGATCAAATATTGGTGTTTAAGACTGAATAATGACATCACAACTGTTCATTAAAATGAGTTATTCCTCTAAACCTGACTTAAAATGCCCCAAATTTTTCCGCGCCAGCGCCGTTCGCAAGTTTCACAGTATATATCGCAGAAACCAAATATATTGCAGTCATTTTTTTCCAATATGGAGCAGCCCTACTAGCTAGCTATGTTAACTTATCAAAATGATGTAATGTTATTGGTAGGGATGCACGATGATATCGGCACCGCACGTCATCGGAATTGGCCGATAAAAGCTTTCAAATGAAATATCGGCCCAAAACAGATATTTCCGCCAATGTATCAAGATTGTCCCTAAAAGAGCATCATCCAAGCCTGGTTAGGATGAATCTTACAGTTTTGTTTGAAAGAAAATGTTAAATTAATAATAATAATAATAAAATGCATGGTTTTACATAATATAATAATAAGTTGAAGTAATTTTCTTATTTTCCCCAGTGAATGTGTACTGTACATTCTGAAAAGCATTGTATTTATGTCTGTATCTGCCAGTGTGCCATCACGATAATAGTAGGCGTAATAATAATTTGTTAATTCCACTGCAGGAGAGACTTGATGTTCTCAGAAATTAGGTGGAATTTTTTTTGCGTATATATCGTATATATATATCGGTATCTGCAAAGAGTTGGAAAATATCAGCACATCGGAAAAAACGGTATCATGCATGGCCCTAATAAAATGCAATGCTAACATGTTTTGGCTGTTCAAAACTTTGTAACTCTATCAAACGACTACATAGAGGCAATCAAATCCTCTTGTACCACCCACAATCTGTCAGAATAGATCAACAAAGTTAATGCGGGGTCAGGACTATGTGCT
Source organism: Poromitra crassiceps (assembly GCF_964638095.1). NCBI lineage: Eukaryota > Metazoa > Chordata > Actinopteri > Beryciformes > Melamphaidae > Poromitra > Poromitra crassiceps. The sequence goes on along the minus strand of NC_139624.1, from coordinate 30,097,888 downwards.
CCTCCAAGGGCCTCCAGTCTCAAAAACTACAACAGACCAACGCCCACAACAGCACAGACTCCATCAGGGTTGAAAAGAGAGAAACACACTGAGGTAAGGAGAGAGAGAGAGAGAGAGAGAGAGAGATGAGGTGAAGTGAGAGTAATCACTGAAAGGGAAGAGAGGGATAGAAAGAGAGGGGTGAAGAAGAGGTGAAGTAGAAAGATATATATAGAAAGGATGAAGGGAGAGGAGACAGACAGAGCGGTAGAGAGATGGAGGGAGCAGCTATGGAGAGGTGAGACTTTATTGAGAGGAGAAGATGAAATATCGATGCCTGCACCAGGTTGTGTGTGCATGTGTGTGTGTGTGTGTGTGTGTGTGTGTGTGTGCGTGCATGTGTGTGTGAGAGAGACATCGGATTTGTGTAAGGCTGTGTGAGAGAGTGAGAGTGTGTGTTTGTGGGTGGGGGGGGGGACCCAGGTCCTGTCTATAGAGGCCTGTCTTATTGGAGTGACCACAGGGCCAACCATTACGACAGACAGCAGAAAGGCAGGAAAGGGACAGGGTTGCCCCTCTCTCTCTACGGGAAAGTGACACCATGTCTCTTGTTCTCTCTCTCTCTCTCTCTCTCTCTCTCACTCACACACACACACACACACACACCAAAAAGCTGCACTTGTGTGATTTGTTGGTGTGATCTTAAGTTACCCAGTTGGCAGGTAAGTGTTCTTCATATTTAATGTTACAAGGGCTCATAAGATTAAATAGACTATCTGGAGTACATGCATCCCTTGAGTGGTTCAATGACTGACTTTAACATAAAGGGCTGAAAGATATAAAGGTCTGAATTAAGTGCTGTATTTAGAACTGTTAGCGCATTTCTCTCTTCGTTTTACTTTGGAGGAAACATTCTGCTTTTGATTCAACAATACTGAGTGTCAGAGACATTCATCCTCCGAGAGTGGCTTACCTCAGTACTATGGCTGCAGGTTTCTCCCATGGCAACAACCATCAGTTATTTCCTGCCTATCGTAGGGCTGGGCAATATAGCGATATTATATTGATATTGTGATATGGGACTAGTAGATATCGTCTTACATTTTGGATATCGTAATATCATGTGATATGGCATAAGTGTTGTCTTTTCCTGGTTTTAAAGGCTGCGTTACAGTAAAGTGATGCTATTTTTCTGAACTTACCAGACTGTTCTAGCTGTGCTATTACTGTATTTGCCTTTATCCACTTAGTATTATATCAACATTACTGATGATTATTTATCAAAAAATCTAATTGTGTAAATATTTTGTGAGACCACCAATATTGTTGCAATATTGATATCAAGGTATTTGGTCAAAAATATTGTGATATTTGATTTTGTCCATGTAAATAATGATAAAAAAAATCCAATCCCCTCACTGATGGTCTCATTTACTCAGAGGCACGTACCAGTATTTCATAAGCAGTTTAAAAGTTCCATGTAGAGATTTAATTGTAACGTTACAAACATTATGTCCTGTTCTTTTCAATAGCCTACATCCATGGGACCGCATAGCAGCACCAAAGTCACGTCCTGTTCTGCATTCAGCATACAAAGCATACAAACCAAGGGATTTCATCCGCCATTCATTTTTCCATCTACATTTCATAAAAAGGTTATAAAAAATAGTTTAAGTTGGTCCACCCAAGTGATTCAAGTATGTTTAGAATCAGGAGAGACATAACATTTCACTTAGACCGGGAAAAAAAAGTTTCATTTTTTTTATCTTTTTTTTTAATTAACACGTTCACTGCCAATGACGTATTAATCCGTCAAAAAAAATCCAACGGTTGACTGCCAATGACGTATTAACACATTCACTGCCAGCCGTTTTTTTTTTACTGTAGGTAGGTTCTGCCAGAGGTTTTTTTTGAGGATTCTGGCTCATCTTTCAAGACCCGAGGATTCTTTTCTGCTAAGATTTTGTGAACACACAATATCTCAAAAGAACTAATAGAATGTGTGCTTTCTCTGTCTAAAAGAGTTAGTTTGTAGAGTTAGTAGTTATGTAAGCATTAGCAGTTGAATACAGCATGGTTTCAGCGTCTGAAAAATTATTTTGAGATAAACGGCTTTTTGTGAAATTCGATAGAACAGTCACTTTAACCATTCATTTTTGGCATCAGTAAGACGTCAGACATCTAAACAATAGTTTTGAACAGTAATTTCCTCCATAACAGCAGGAAACACCCCTCTCATTCAAACTCCTCCCTCCGTGTGTGTTCTTCTTGGCTGCAGCGGGCATGTCACAAGCTCGTTGCTGCTGCTGCTGTAACCTCGCGTCACCAGGCTCACTGCTTCTGCTGCTGCTGCCTGTCTGCTGGCGGCCGCTGTGCAAGTCTGGATCGGCTCGCTCGTTTCTTGTGGTTTGTGTTGAGAGCTTTGATGAAGCTTTTGCGATTCTGGTCTTATTTATGCTGCTGTTGGATTTAGTTTGACGTAAAAACACTTCAATCAGGAGAGGCCAGTTGGTAGGATTAGACAAACTTTATTTAGCAATCGGCGTGCATGGCAAATGCTTTGGCGCTTGACTCCATTGGCCAGTGGCGCTGCTCTTGAGGCAGAGGAGGGCGCCTGCATGGGCTAGGAGATCCCCCCCCCCGTGGGGGATCGGGAGTCAAGACTCGTTGGTGGTGGACTGGGGAGGTGGGTGGGGCAAAACAACGCTTCGGAGGCCGGCTTCAAGGGAGATGGACTGCCGTGGGCTGCTGCTGCTATGATCGGCCAGAGAGAGAGAGGTGACGTAGAACCCTTGCTATATATATGAGGATTAACTGACGTCATGTTTGACGTCATAGCAGACGTCATACTAGGATTTTTGACCACGTTGAGATCGGATTACGCGTGAGTGGCCTTCTGCTTGAACTATGGTCTGGAGACCTCACTTCAATCAGGAGAGGCCAGTTGGTAGGATTAGACAAACTTTATTTAGCAATCGGCGTGCATGGCAAATGCTTTGGCGCTTGACTCCATTGGCCAGTGGCGCTGCTCTTGAGGCAGAGGAGGGCGCCTGCATGGGCTAGGAGATCCCCCAAAAGGAAGATCTGATTACCGGAGGTTAATTGAGATCTGCAGGCGCCAGTAGTTGATTGCACTATTCCGGCCTTCGACCTTTTTAGCGACTTACAGCTATTTGCGGCTGGCGCTCCCAACTCGGTCGGGCACCTCGCGATAGCGCTTCCCAGCTTGGCCTACCTGGCCGCCTTGGCGCTTCGCGATCGTACTTTCCGGCCTTCGACCTTTTTAGCGACTTACAGCTATTTGCGGCTGGCGCTCCCAACTTGGTCGGGCCTTCGATCTTGCTTTTCCTGCCTTCGACCTTTTTAGCGACTTACAGCTATTTGCGGCTGGCGCTCCCAACTCGGTCGGGCACCTCGCGATAGCGCTTCCCAGCTTGGCCTACCTGGCCGCCTTGGCGCTTCGCGATCGTACTTTCCGGCCTTCGACCTTTTTAGCGACTTACAGCTATTTGCGGCTGGCGCTCCCAACTTGGTCGGGCCTTCGATCTTGCTTTTCCTGCCTTCGACCTTTTTAGCGACTTACAGCTATTTGCGGCTGGCGCTCCCAACTCGGTCGGCACCTCGCGATAGCGCTTCCCAGCTTAGCCTACCTGGCCGCCTTGGCGCTTCACGATTGTACTTTTCCTGCCTTCGACCTTTTTAGCGACTTACAGCTATTTGCGGCTGGCGCTCCCAACTCGGTCGGGCACCTCGCGATAGCGCTTCCCAGCTTAGCCTACCTGGCCGCCTTGGCGCTTCGCGATTGTACTTTTCCGGCCTTCGACCTTTTAGCGGCTAACGGCTATTTGCGGCCGGCGCTCCCAACTCGGTCGGGCCTTCGATCTTGGTACATTAGAATTTAGCTTGGCGCTTCCCGGCTTGGCCTACTTGGCTGCCTTGGCGCGACTACCCTGACTTTCTGCTCTCGTCCACGGGTGACTGGTCCTCCGGGGTATGCTCGGTGTGCTGTGGTCGTCAACCCCGTCCTTGGTAGAGCAGGTAGCTCTTGAGAGAGGCGGGCAGGGGCAGTCCGTGGATTCCGCTCAGGCGGTCCCTTCCTAGAGCCGCCCGCACGGAGCGCCTGCACAGGTCCATCAGAGGGAGGGGATCCGGATCGAGTCCGTTTATGTACCGGATTCGTATTTCGCAGTGTCCCCACACGGCGCTCACTGCGGGGTACACCTTCCTGCCCTTAAGTCCTCCGAACGCCACCCCTAGGTCATGTCCGTCCACTATGAAACCTAACGTCCCCTCGTCCATGTCCGAGACGACTAACAGAGCGAGTCTGGTATTATGAAGGTGTCGTCGGGCTCCAGGAAGGGGGGTGATAGTGGAGTTGTTTTTTTAAGATTGTTGTTCAAATAAACCCCCTCAGATCGGCTAAAGTTAAGAAATTATCATTGTCATCATCACAGCAGCTTCCTAATTTAATTTATCAGTCACCATCAGTCACATGGGGTCACTGGGGACCCAGAGGTGGAAAATAAACAAACTCAGCTGCGTGTAACAGCAAAGATAATTGAGAATGAGAAGGCAAGAGTATATAGTGCCTTTTTGAAAACGGCGCTGCGGCCATTTTGGCCTGAAATACGGCTCCTTGCTGGGGCAGAAGCTTAGTCTCCAAAATGGCGGATTGGCTGTGTGCTGTCGCATCTTTACGATAAAAGGTCTCTGTTACCGTGAACCTCCGTTTCACAAACACCACAACGAGGAGAGAGACAGCTACTTTTCACACTCTGTTTTGGATTAAGAGGATGTCCTGAAGTGTGACGGTGGATTAAAGACTTGATGAAAAACGTCATGTGATCTGGTGGATTATAGTCTTCGTGACAGAAAGAACAGGACACCCGATGGGTTAACGTTACATGGATGCGAGTTTTACTGCCGAGTGCGACTTTCTGCTTGACTGCATGTAACGTTAAACTTTTATCGTCCATGAATTCCTGGGAGTGCTTATTCTTTTCGTGAATGGATTATTTTACGTCGCTGGATTTGGAAGGGAAAGCAAATTGCACTACATTTCAGCTGTTGCCGCCAGAATGAACCGTTCGCCCCATGGACCTTTCGGTCTGCCCAGAGTGCCCGAGATGCCACGGCGCTCCGGCTTCAGCGCTTCTCCAAGCCGGTTCCCGTCAATCACCGTGAATCTGCCCGGCGGCCTGGAGGTCAGTGCGACCAGGAAGTACGTGGCGTCTCGCGGCGGCCCCGCGGCCTGCATTTCCCCAGCGGCTCCCGGCTCTCGGGGCGGCTGCCTCTACTGGTCTTCGCCCGCGGCCTCTCGCACGTCCGCGCCGATCGGCCTCTCCCTCCGGCACGCTCGCACGCGTTCTTGGGCGTCCGCGGCGCGGCGCTTCGTCTTCTGCTCTCCTACCGGGGCCGTCGCAGTGGCGCGCGGGGGGCTATGTTGGCAGCCTGTGGTCCGGTCGCTTCGCCAACGTCTTCGTCAGACACCTCGGAAGGCAAGTACGCTCCGTGGCCGGTCCGGGACAGGGCACCGATGACTGAACTCGACATGCCAGGAATGGGAATATCCACGGGTAGAGAAGGCTTGTGGGTGCTGATTCGGTCTGCGGATCTGGTGCAAAACAACGCTTCGGAGGCCGGCTTCAAGGGAGATGGACTGCCGTGGGCTGCTGCTGCTATGATCGGCCAGAGAGAGAGAGGTGACGTAGAACCCTTGCTATATATATGAGGATTAACTGACGTCATGTTTGACGTCATAGCAGACGTCATACTAGGATTTTTGACCACGTTGAGATCGGATTACGCGTGAGTGGCCTTCTGCTTGAACTATGGTCTGGAGACCTCACGTCATTGGCTGTGAACGTGTTAATACGTCAAAAAAATTATTTTTTTTTTTTTGACCGTGGGATGTGCATCTAACCCTTTTACATCTCTTATATCAATATTGGAGCCACCGAACATGTACAACCCATTCCACCGACCCACTAAGTGGCGACAGTGCTCTCCCAGACTAGAGGAAGGCAAGCAAAAAGCAGTGTGAGGAAGCCATACTCATGAAAATGGATTGGCGAAAACGCTTTCGTTTTCGCGCTGATTGCTGGCGGTGCGGGATTGCAAATTTGCATAATAGATTACGGGTGGAACACACTTTGAAACACGCAGCATAAATAAGACCAGAATCGCAAAAGCTTCATCAAAGCTCTCAACCGAAACCACAAGAAACGAGCGAGTCCATCCAGACTTGCACAGCGGCCGCCAGCAGAAAGGCAGCAGCAGCAGAAGCAGTGAGCCTGGTGACGCGAGGTTACAGGAGCAACAGAAACGAGCTTGTGACACGCCCGCTGCAGCCAAGAAGAACACACACGGAGGGAGGAGTTTGAAGGAGAGGGGTGTTTCCTGCTGTTATGGAGGAAATTACTGTTCAAAACTATTGTTTAGATGTCTGACGTCTTACTGATGCCAAAAATGAATGGTTAAAGTGACTGTTCTATCGAATTTCACAAAAAGCCGTTTATCTCAGAATAATTTTTCAGAGGCTGAAACCATGCTGTATTCAACTGCTAATGCTTACATAACTACTAACTCTACAAACTAACTCTTTTAGACAGAGAAAGCACACATTCTATTAGTTCTTTTGAGATATTGTGTGTTCACAAAATCTTAGCAGAAAAGAATCCTCGGGTCTTGAAAGATGAGCCAGAATCCTCAAAAAAACCCTCTGGCAGGAACCTACCTACAGTAAAAAAAAAACGGCTGGCAGTGAATGTGTTAATAAAAAATTCATAAAACCAAATTGAATATTAAAATAATAAAGACACAGGCAATCTAATTGGATTATAGAGGAGGATTGACAGCCGTAATAAGGATTTGTTTAAGAATCTCTCTCTATATATAAGACACAAATACGTGTTTCATCAGAAGGGTCAGAGGGATGGGGCACCCATATAACCTGCTGTAGGTGACCCCTATAGCAGATCTCTCCACCACAAGCCCTCCGGATTATTTCACTTCAAGTGTGGTTAGCTGCCAGACATTATGCAAATATGATTTTACAGTGGACACTGAATTATTGGTTTCTTGTTTAGACAGCAAGAATTTCTTGCTAGATTTCTTGTGAGATTTGTAGATAGATTTCTTAGAAATCTATATAGAAATTTAGTCTAGCCACCATAGACCAACAAACAACCTTTTATCAGTATCCTAGAGTTTCATTTGATCCGGCATTTGATCCGGCACTCTCCCTTTGGCGTTAGAAACCGGTAGATTCAACGCAGTTCCAGAAGAGGACAGGTTGTGTTTATGTTGTGACCTTGGGGAGATAGAAAATGAAATTCATTTTGTGTTTTACTGCCCTCTGTATGATGACCTGAGACACTCAATGTATGAAAAAGTGTTTGTTGTTCACCCTGAAGCTTTTTGGTTACAGGATGTGCCTAGACTTGAATTTTTCTTTAACACATTCAGTGCCACAGCGCTTCAGTAAAATTGTCTGGAGCCTGTGCCAGATTCACTTCCATTCAGTTGAAAACAGCTATAGAATTTTTTCTATTATGGCTATATTAACGGGGCTGGACTTTAATGAAAGATTGAACACTCCTGCTTCTTCCAAAGAAGAAATTTTGTTTCTAGACAGTTCCATTATGAAATTACAGCCTCTCAAAAAAGTGCACTTTCATGGGTTTTCTGTCGTTTTTTTTTTCTTTCCAAGATATAGCCCCTTTTATGAATACCTTTTGCACTCTAATTTCGAGCACATTCACTGACTCTGGCTGGTGTTTTCTGATGTGGTGGCGTGTGGTGTGGTTTCTGTGCAGCCACACACCCCTCTCCCCCCCCCCCCCCCCCCCCCCCCCCCTCTCCACCTCTGAGCTGCGGGCTCCTCCCACACGCACAGAGTTTGCTTTCTCGACTCGTTTTTGCCCCGGACAGATCCCAGCTTTGCTGCGCGCATCATTTCCTTGATGGGCATCAAGGAAATGATGCGCGCTGGCAAACGCGACTGAACGAAAAGGCTTGGCCCGTTCGGCTTCGGATGCTGCCTTTCTAGGAAATCGTGTGGAGATAGATAGAAGCATAAGAGCTCAGTTGTGAGCGCGGATGCAGCCGAGCCCACTCTCGCTGTAGACGGAGCAATATATAGGCTCTGGCAGAAAGCATGCATCGGTTTCCACGGCTTTCTCCGCTGTCTCCTGTACAAAGTAAAGGATCTGAGGTGGGTGGAGCAGCTCCTGTGACGATGTTTAAGGTGGCGCCGTGTGATCCCTTGAAGGGATTCATGCTCACTGGCTGGGTACGACCTTAAACAGCAGAATTATGGAATAATATGAATTATGATTTTAGGACGTCCACAGACGTCCTTGGCACTGAACGTTACTTTTTTTTAGGACGTGCACAGACGTCCTTGGCACTGAATGTGTTAATAAGAGAGTCTTTGATATAGTTCAATTTGTTGTTTGTATAGGTTTGTAACGAATATGTTCTATTTTTCTATATGACACCGTGTGTCCTTTTGTTTGCTATCTTGCATTCTGAAATATGGAAGCTGAAGTATTGTAAACCACAGTTTTGTATCTGTTTTTGTCGTGTCTCATAAGCCCATACGGGCTGGGCACCATTGGTGTGTGACACGTAAATAAAGAAATCAATCAATCATTTGAATAGAATTTCCTTCATTACCTTTTGTTTTACTAGCTCTAAATCTTTGATAATCTTCTATCTGTTGCTTTGATGAGCAGGTTTCCCCATAGGGATCAATAAAATTCACCTGATCTTAAAGTATGGTTATAATAAATGTCACCAACAAAGCTAACAGTCCCCAATCTCTTTGTAAATTCAACCGCTTATATGGAATAAGTCAGTTTTTTATCCTACTTTTGACAAGACGGCTGATGAAGTGAATGAACGGCCATAGACTGAAAATGTCACAATACCCCTTTAACAGCCATGCTAATGCTGCCACACTGAGCTACTTGCTAATTTCATGCTCCACGCAACAGCGATAATTTGGTCCCTGTCTGTCTGTCTGTCTAGGGTGTGTGTGTGTGTGTGTGTGTGTGTGTGTGTGTTTAGCTCTAAATCATCCCTCCTCATCTCTATGTCTCCCTCTCCTCCTCTTCTTGAGATCGATAGAGTGACAAATAGGAAAACAGAGAAGGGGGCAGAGACAGAGTGAGAGAGAGAGAACTGAGAAACAGAGGGCAAAATGGATAGGCAGAGAGAAAGAGATAGATATAGGCAAAACAGAGGAAGAAAAGAGATACATACCGAGAGAAACCAACAATAAAAGAGAGAGAATGGCAGAGAATGCGATAAACAGAGACAGGAGAAAGAAAGACAAAGACAGACAGAACAAAAGGCAGGGAATGACAGAGATACTGTACAGAGAGACAGACAGGAGGAGCTACAGTATCCCATGCTGGATCAGGCTACTGAACAGATGGCCACACCGCAGAGAGACGACCACAGTGGAGGCATTACAACACAGGTTAAAAACCTCCCCTGGAAAACACACACATGCACGCGCGTACGTGCGAGTATACACACACACACACACACACACACACACACACACACACACACACACACACACACACACACACACACACACACAAGATCACACACGAACACACACACACAGGCTCGATGGCAAAGGACAAGGTCTTTCTGTCTGTTCTGCTGCATTTGTGTGAAAGCCAAACACACTAGGTTGTTTCTCCCTAGACATAATATCTATACATATAATAATATAAATATCTATTCATAATATCTATGTGTTTTGCAGTGAATCATTGTTCTCTGTGATTTGTCATCACAGTGTTAAGACTGACAAACATCAAGAGTAATAGCTGTAACAATGTGCTGAAGCCCGGTTTGGTTAGACATTCAATGCAGAAAAATATGGTTATTTGTGAAAATTGCAGTGCCTGAAATCCTTTGAGGTCTTTTTTGAAGGGCAAAACCCAACCATCATTTTCCTTCTTCCATCCGTACGTATTAACAAATTCCTCTCATGCCCAAAACCACTCCCGCTACAATCCTTTGCCATCCACCATTCTTTCAAATGACTAAGGAGGGAGGCGGGAACCTTACGCAACCTAAGAACCTTTACCCGACCTTAAAGCCTGAGGTGAGCTCACACATTCACGACTACACTCAATCATAGGGACACATGCTTACAAACAACATCATAACACGTTTGTATCATAGGGACACATACTTACAAACAACATAATAACATGTTTGTATCATAGGGACACATACTTACAAACAACATAATAACATGTTTGTATCATAGGGACACATACTTACAAACAACATAATAACATGTTTGTATCATAGGGACACATACTTACAAACAACATAATAACATGTTTGTATCATAGGGACACATACTTACAAACAACATAATAACATGTTTGTATCATAGGGACACATACTTACAAACAACATAATAACATGTTTGTATCATAGGGACACATACTTACAAACAACATAATAACATGTTTGTATCATAGGGACACATACTTACAAACAACATCATAACACGTTTGTATCATAGGGACACATACTTACAAACAACATAATAACATGTTTGTATCATAGGGACACATACTTACAAACAACATAATAACATGTTTGTATCATAGGGACACATACTTACAAACAACATAATAACATGTTTGTATCATAGGGACACATACTTACAAACAACATAATAACATGTTTGTATCATAGGGACACATACTTACAAACAACATAATAACACGTTTGTATCATAGGGACACATACTTACAAACAACATAATAACATGTTTGTATCATAGGGACACATACTTACAAACAACATAATAACATGTTTGTATCATAGGGACACATACTTACAAACAACATAATAACACGTTTGTATCATAGGGACACATACTTACAAACAACATAATAACACGTTTGTATCATAGGGACACATACTTACAAACAACATAATAACATGTTTGTATCATAGGGACACATACTTACAAACAACATAATAACATGTTTGTATCATAGGGACACATACTTACAAACAACATAATAACATGTTTGTATCATAGGGACACATACTTACAAACAACATAATAACATGTTTGTATCATAGGGACACATACTTACAAACAACATAATAACACGTTTGTATCATAGGGACACATACTTACAAACAACATAATAACATGTTTGTATCATAGGGACACATACTTACAAACAACATAATAACATGTTTGTATCATAGGGACACATACTTACAAACAACATAATAACATGTTTGTATCATAGGGACACATACTTACAAACAACATAATAACACGTTTGTATCATAGGGACACATACTTACAAACAACATAATAACATGTTTGTATCATAGGGACACATACTTACAAACAACATAATAACATGTTTGTATCATAGGGACACATACTTACAAACAACATAATAACATGTTTGTATCATAGGGACACATACTTACAAACAACATAATAACACGTTTGTATCATAGGGACACATACTTACAAACAACATAATAACATGTTTGTATCATAGGGACACATACTTACAAACAACATAATAACATGTTTGTATCATAGGGACACATACTTACAAACAACATAATAACACGTTTGTATCATAGGGACACATACTTACAAACAACATAATAACATGTTTGTATCATAGGGACACATACTTACAAACAACATAATAACACGTTTGTATCATAGGGACACATACTTACAAACAACATAATAACATGTTTGTATCATAGGGACACATACTTACAAACAACATAATAACATGTTTGTATCATAGGGACACATACTTACAAACAACATAATAACACGTTTGTATCATAGGGACACATACTTACAAACAACATAATAACATGTTTGTATCATAGGGACACATACTTACAAACAACATAATAACATGTTTGTATCATAGGGACACATACTTACAAACAACATAATAACATGTTTGTATCATAGGGACACATACTTACAAACAACATAATAACATGTTTGTATCATAGGGACACATACTTACAAACAACATAATAACATGTTTGTATCATAGGGACACATACTTACAAACAACATAATAACATGTTTGTATCATAGGGACACATACTTACAAACAACATAATAACACGTTTGTATCATAGGGACACATACTTACAAACAACATAATAACATGTTTGTATCATAGGGACACATACTTACAAACAACATAATAACATGTTTGTATCATAGGGACACATACTTACAAACAACATAATAACATGTTTGTATCATAGGGACACATACTTACAAACAACATAATAACATGTTTGTATCATAGGGACACATACTTACAAACAACATAATAACATGTTTGTATCATAGGGACACATACTTACAAACAACATAATAACACGTTTGTATCATAGGGACACATACTTACAAACAACATAATAACACGTTTGTATCATAGGGACACATACTTACAAACAACATAATAACATGTTTGTATCATAGGGACACATACTTACAAACAACATAATAACATGTTTGTATCATAGGGACACATACATACAAACAACATAATAACATGTTTGTATCATAGGGACACATACTTACAAACAACATAATAACACGTTTGTATCATAGGGACACATACTTACAAACAACATAATAACATGTTTGTATCATAGGGACACATACTTACAAACAACATAATAACATGTTTGTATCATAGGGACACATACTTACAAACAACATAATAACATGTTTGTATCATAGGGACACATACTTACAAACAACATAATAACATGTTTGTATCATAGGGACACATACTTACAAACAACATAATAACATGTTTGTATCATAGGGACACATACTTACAAACAACATAATTTCAATCAGGAGAGGCCAGTTGGTAGGATTAGACAAACTTTATTTAGCAATCGGCATGCATGGCAAATACTTTGGCGCTTGACTCCATTGGCCAGTGGCGCTGCTCTTGAGGCAAGAGGAGGGCACCTGCATAGGCTAGGAGATCCCCCCCCCCCGTGGGGGATCGGGAGTCAAGACTCGTTGGTGGTGGACTGGGGAGGTGGGTGGGGCAAAACAACGCTTCGGAGGCCGGCTTCAAGGGAGATGGACTGCCGTGGGCTGCTGCTGCTATGATCGGCCAGAGAGAGAGAGGTGACGTAGAACCCTTGCTATATATATGAGGATTAACTGACGTCATGTTTGACGTCATAGCAGACGTCATACTAGGATTTTTGACCACGTTGAGATCGGATTACGCGTGAGTGGCCTTCTGCTTGAACTATGGTCGGGAGACCTCACTTCAATCAGGAGAGGCCAGTTGGTAGGATTAGACAAACTTTATTTAGCAATCGGCATGCATGGCAAATACTTTGGCGCTTGACTCCATTGGCCAGTGGCGCTGCTCTTGAGGCAAGAGGAGGGCACCTTCATAGGCTAGGAGATCCCCCAAAAGGAAGATCTGATTACCGGAAGTTAATTGAGATCTGCAGGCGCCAGTAGTTGATTGTACTTTTCTGGCCTTCGACCTTTTAGCGCCTTACAGCTATTTGCGGCTGGCGCTCCCGACCCGGTCGGGCCTTCGATCTTGATACGTTAATGTTTACTTGGTACGTGCTTATCCTGCCTTCGACCTTTTTTTGCGACTTACGGCTATTTGCGGCTGGCGCTCCTAACTCGGTCGGGCACCTCGCGATAGCACTTCCCAGCTTGGCCTACCTGGCCGCCTTGGCGCTTCGCGATTGTACTTTCCGGCCTTCGACCTTTTTTAGCGACTTACGTTATTTGCGGCTGGCGCTCCCAACTCGGTCGGGCCTTCGATCTTGGTACATTGATGTTTAGCTTGGCGCTTCCCGGCTTGGCCTACTTGGCTGCCTTGGCGCGACTACCCTGACTTTCTCCGGCTCTCTCTTTCTCTATCCCTCCCCCAAAAATTGGCGCCTTACCTGACTTAAGGCGCTTCCCGGCTTGGCCTTCCTGGCCGCCATGGCGCCTTACCTGACTTAAGGTGCTTCCCGGCTTGGCCTTCCTGGCCGCCATGGCGCCTTACCTGACTTAAGGCGCTTCCCGGCTTGGCCTTCCTGGCCGCCATGGCGCCTTACCTGACTTAAGGTGCTTCCCGGCTTGGCCTTCCTGGCCGCCATGGCGCCTTACCTGACTTAAGGTGCTTCCCGGCTTGGCCTTCCTGGCCGCCATGGCGCCTTACCTGACTTGGCGCTTCCCAGCTTGGCCTACTTGGCCGCCTTGGCGCCTCACCATTTTAACTTGGCCTTCTTGGCCCCCTGACTTGGCCTTCTGACTGACCCTGACTTTCTCTGGCTCTCTCTCTTTCCCCCCCCTTTTTGGCCCCCTGACTTGGCCTTCTGACTGACCCTGACTTTCTCTGGCTCTCTCTCTTTCCCCCTACTCTTTGTCTATCTCCTCTTGTTGTGTTAGTGCTTGCAGCGAGGTGGATGAGGGAAGCTGCACCGTTGAGAATCCCTGCCCTCCCAGCGCCCTCCGAAGAGGGACACATGAGTTGGGCGAGGGCACCGACGTGCCTACCCCCGCAGCGGTTAGAGACAATGAGGCGGTCAGCCCCCTCCCGCCCAGTGCCTTCTTCGATTCCGTGGGTAGGTAAGGGCTAAGCCAGATCACCGCTCTGGTTTGCTACTAAGAGGCAGAGCCGGACAACACTCGTGTGATGCAGATCCTCCCAGCACCTTGATGGCTCCGCAGCCATCGCACCCCCTCGCTTCCGTCTAGATCTCTCAGCTGGACTGCATTTTTGCCCCTGCATTCCCATAGGCTATCAGTGTTCTTTCGTCTGATTGCCACCTCTGTATTCCCCTCTATTAAGATACAACTTCGATTACCGGGCAAGGCCCGGATTTACTCAGCGAAAGTGTGGTGTTAGGAATATTTGATTGGGTACTGCTTCATCAATTCATGCTAGAGATAAACTCTGGCGCTTGACTCCATTGGCCAGTGGCGCTGCTCTTGAGGCAAGAGGAGGGCACCTGCATAGGCTAGGAGATCCCCCCCCCGTGGGGGATCGGGAGTCAAGACTCGTTGGTGGTGGACTGGGGAGGTGGGTGGGGCAAAACAACGCTTCGGAGGCCGGCTTCAAGGGAGATGGACTGCCGTGGGCTGCTGCTGCTATGATCGGCCAGAGAGAGAGAGGTGACGTAGAACCCTTGCTATATATATGAGGATTAACTGACGTCATGTTTGACGTCATAGCAGACGTCATACTAGGATTTTTGACCACGTTGAGATCGGATTACGCGTGAGTGGCCTTCTGCTTGAACTATGGTCGGGAGACCTCACTTCAATCAGGAGAGGCCAGTTGGTAGGATTAGACAAACTTTATTTAGCAATCGGCATGCATGGCAAATACTTTGGCGCTTGACTCCATTGGCCAGTGGCGCTGCTCTTGAGGCAAGAGGAGGGCACCTGCATAGGCTAGGAGATCCCCCAAAAGGAAGATCTGATTACCGGAAGTTAATTGAGATCTGCAGGCGCCAGTAGTTGATTGTACTTTTCTGGCCTTCGACCTTTTAGCGCCTTACAGCTATTTGCGGCTGGCGCTCCCGACCCGGTCGGGCCTTCGATCTTGATACGTTAATGTTTACTTGGTACGTGCTTATCCTGCCTTCGACCTTTTTTTGCGACTTACGGCTATTTGCGGCTGGCGCTCCTAACTCGGTCGGGCACCTCGCGATAGCGCTTCCCAGCTTGGCCTACCTGGCCGCCTTGGCGCTTCGCGATTGTACTTTCCGGCCTTCGACCTTTTTTAGCGACTTACGTTATTTGCGGCTGGCGCTCCCAACTCGGTCGGGCCTTCGATCTTGGTACATTGATGTTTAGCTTGGCGCTTCCCGGCTTGGCCTACTTGGCTGCCTTGGCGCGACTACCCTGACTTTCTCCGGCTCTCTCTTTCTCTATCCCTCCCGGACATGCTGCTTGCTGAACGAAAATGTTAGTCACTGATTGTCAGTCTGAAAGTCTGTTGTTGACTTGGGGCGGACTCCTGGCTGGAGGGAAATGGCCGCTTTGCTTGAGCCGATTTGCTCCGTGAATGGAGATGGCAAGGAAAGATTGACGACGTGAGAGACAGCGTCGGCGGCCCCTCGCAGTGGAGCGCCCCGCGTTGGCAGCCTGCGGCCCGGCCGTCTCGGAAGGCCAATGCGCTCCGTGCCGACCCGGAACAGGGTATGCAAAACAACGCTTCGGAGGCCGGCTTCAAGGGAGATGGACTGCCGTGGGCTGCTGCTGCTATGATCGGCCAGAGAGAGAGAGGTGACGTAGAACCCTTGCTATATATATGAGGATTAACTGACGTCATGTTTGACGTCATAGCAGACGTCATACTAGGATTTTTGACCACGTTGAGATCGGATTACGCGTGAGTGGCCTTCTGCTTGAACTATGGTCGGGAGACCTCACAACATGTTTGTATCATAGGGACACATACTTACAAACAACATAATAACACGTTTGTATCATAGGGACACATACTTACAAACAACATAATAACACGTTTGTATCATAGGGACACATACTTACAAACAACATAATAACATGTTTGTATCATAGGGACACATACTTACAAACAACATAATAACATGTTTGTATCATAGGGACACATACTTACAAACAACATAATAACATGTTTGTATCATAGGGACACATACTTACAAACAACATAATAACATGTTTGTATCATAGGGACACATACTTACAAACAACATAATAACATGTTTGTATCATAGGGACACATACTTACAAACAACATAATAACATGTTTGTATCATAGGGACACATACTTACAAACAACATAATAACACGTTTGTATCATAGTGACACATACTTACAAACAACATAATTAGGGATGCACGATAATTATCGGCCGATATGGCCATTTTGCGTTATTATTTATTATTCCGATAATGGCCTTTTTCGATAAATTAACAGCCGATAATCAGGCTTTGTTTTTGCCTTGGACCGAAGCTATTGTTATCGCACGCTTGTGACAGCTGCGACGGCTAAACATGGCTGCTGCCATGCAGTATGTTGCAGTTTTTCACAGTTTAGATGATCACAGACACAGCTATTGTAATTTGCAATCCATGTCCCGCACGGGTTCCGAGAGGAGGGCAAACGTCTATTACGTTAAACCATGCGATGATGCAGCGGATTTGTTTGTTGTTTACATTAGCTGTTGTTAGCGAGTGTTAGCATTAGCTCAGCGTTAGCTCGTAGCGCGGCCTACACTTCAGGCTCGCCCGCTTGGCAGACACACTGACACTGCTTGTGATCAAACAGCCCCGCAGAAGCACTTCATACTCACAGAGCTGGTGTAAACATATAGAAACTAATGAAAACCCCTTTACCCGAAATGAAACATCCAGGGATTGTGTATTTAACTCCAAAAAACAACCCGCTAACGTTAAGCTAACCACGCTAGCCGGGAGTCCCACCACAACAAAGGGACTTTGGAGTTGAGCTAGCTGCTGGACAGAGCCATCTAACAGAGGCAATAATAAGGAAAACAAGGGTGCAGTCGCGCACATTAGGCTACATAAAAGGTGTGCATAAAATACAGGTAATTTTGATATATATACGGTATTTTTATTATAATAATTATCGGTTATTGTATCGGTTATCGGCCAGGAGAAGCAGATATTTATCGATTATCGTATCGGTTGCAAAAATCCATATCATGCATCCCTAAACATAACTTGTTTGTATCATAGGGACACATACTTACAAACAACATAATAACTTGTTTGGGACAACCAGGGACAACCTATCACTGCAAGCTCTCCTAAACTGAGAGCATTATCACGTGAGCTAAAGCTCGGCAAAGTGTTGACGTGCTCACAAGGACGCTGCTCCCCGGAATACAGGAAAAAGACGTTTTGTGACGTATAGACGCTGCACATTCCCACTAGAAATATGACGATGTCCGGCACTGCAACTTTGGCGATGTAGTGGGATCCTAGACCCATCCTAACAGTGAGTATGGGTCAGGAAACCTCACCCCATTGAAAGAGTTAGCTGTTAAATAGTTAGCTTATTTGTGTAAGGTAACCTGTCTGATGCTGGCAAAGCTTTAAAATATGTGGAGGCGGCGTCGGGATCTTCCATATTTCTATGAGCAGCTGAACCGCAGGTTGTAACTTTCTGCAACCAGTTCGGCTCTGCCCACAAAAGACATAATGGCTGTTTCCAAACATAAAAAGGGTCTATAGTATACTGTAGGGCAGAGGAGAACAGAGGTGCAACGACAAAGAGAAGAGAAAGGAAGGGAAGTAAGAAACAGGACACCCTCCAGGATTTCGCGGATTTCAAAAATTGTGATGCCATTTGCAAGGTTTTATGTGATTTGTTTGCAGTAAAATTGCGGGAACTGGCAAAAATTGCAAGTTGAGGGGAAAATTGAGACAAATATGTACAATGTATGAGAGGGACTGAATAAGAGAGCAGAATAGACCTGACAAGAACAGCTTTCTGCTTTGCTGTCTAGTCTACTGAAAGATTCATGAGTGGAAGTGGCCTAATTCCCCTACCAGGGTAGGTAGGATTGGAGGTGAGGGACTGTGACAGAGTCTCAGTCTGCCAAAAAAGGTGTGTGTGTGTGTGTGTGTGTGTGTGTGTGTGTGTGTGTGTGTGCGTGTGTGTGTGTGTGTGTGTGTGTGTGTGTCTGTGTGTATTGAGGTGGGTGGGGGTGCTGATACTGCCACCCAAAATAGGTTGTAAAGCATCAAATATTTAGAGGATGAATTACAAGTACATCATGTACCTGTCGCTGTCAAGTCACAACAAAGCAAATACCATAGACGCTTTAATCATGCATCCACTCTTTCTTGCATGCATGTGCGTAATGCATATTGCTCAATTATAGGTATGATCCTTGCTCAATTACATTATATGCAATGTCAAGTCATTCTATTTAGCTATAATGCAATTTAATCTGGGCCCTTCCCTAAACCACATTTTACCATATGAGGTTGGAGACTGAGGTTGGAGACTGAGGTTGGAGACTGGACTGACGGACAGACAGACACCACCCACCCACCTAGGTGCCATCGTGCAACTGTGCGCCCGAGTGACATCACTGATGACATCACAATTGCTCAAGTGACATCACTGATGAGATCACTTCCGTCACAAATCGTGACTGACACCGCCACAGACAGACACCACCACCACTTAGCCAATTTTAACTAATAAAAAAAAGAGATGTGTGCCTTAGATACACCATTCATTTACATGGAAGCTGGCTTTATGTGAGAAATAACAAGCGGATCATGATAATGTTACCTGACGTCAGCTTAGCAGCTGCTAGCTCAGTAATCAGAGCTCTTCTACTGTATTAGACACTAGGGGTGTGCCGATTAATCGTTTTTTAGATGCATCGCGATGAGTCATGTGACGATTAAAATCGATTCACAATGTTCGATTATCGATTTGCAAAAAATTGCATTTTTTTTTTTTTTTTTGCTTTTTTTTTTTTGCTTTATTTGCAAAAAATACGGTATTTCGCCCGGAAAGCAGTTCCTTAACTGTAA
This sequence comes from Poromitra crassiceps, assembly GCF_964638095.1. Lineage (NCBI taxonomy): Eukaryota > Metazoa > Chordata > Actinopteri > Beryciformes > Melamphaidae > Poromitra > Poromitra crassiceps. The sequence continues at coordinate 30,078,298 of NC_139624.1, read as the reverse complement.
AACGAGACCAAAACCGAAGTACTGGAAACTGGAATCACTGAAGAAAGCATGCAGGGTGGCTGTAACATGTGATGCGTGGACTTCAGTCGCAACTGAAGATAATGGAGGTACATTTGTTTGTTTACTTTAATTAATGGATACTGACAAATATACCTTGCTTAAAAAAAATCCTGTTTGGTGAAAAAGATGCATCGAAAATCGTGATTAATCGTTTAATAATCGAATCGTAGCACCCTTAATCGTAATCGAATCGAATCGTGAGGTGCCTAAGGTGGCACACCCCTATTAGACACTAGGACGATACGGCCCTAAAATAATATGATATTTCAGGGTATTTCTGTGATAATGATATTCTTGGCGATATGACAAAATGCTGAAAAATATTTTATTATTCATTTCAAGAACATACAATTCCAACAAAATAAGTGTTATAGCTTTATATGTCAGCATAAACGGAACAGTTTGCCTTCCAATATTCAAATATTCCTTCAAATATTACCGTAGTTTGTTGTACATGCTCTTTTGTAACCAAACTACTGAAGCCACTCCCCTTTTTGGAGTTATCTCCTCCACCGTGGAGCTTCTGTCAGCCATGCTTGTTGTTGCTGAGCGTACATCACCCCGTTATGCAGCCCAACGGTGTGACATCATTACATCAACAAGTCGGAATATTTCCATTATCACAATATCAATGTTTGATGACATGATAATGAACTGTAACGATATATCGATAATGATACGATATGGCACACACCTCATTTCCAATAGCATACATGTCTAGTATAATCCATAGTGCCTTTATGATTGCTGAACAGTAATGTAAATTCACTTATTACCACATATTTCTCCACCGGCACTTCTCCATACTTGTTGTTGCTATGAGAAGCGGTGAGTGTCTCTGTAATCATGATTGATCATGTGGAAAAAGCGGTTTGCGTCACCCCGGGCTTTGATGAAAAGTCAAACATTTCTCAACTTTAGAAAACCGCTGTGACGGGAAAAAACGCTGCTGCAGCGTTTTTTTCAGGAGCGGGCGCTTCCCGTTGCTTTTAATGAGGAAATGGTGCTGGCAGTTGGGGAAAAAACTATTTGAACAGCCCCTTATTATTTTATCCATGCATCCAACTAACCTACTTCTCATACGATGCTATTACAGGTTCTGTTTGGGATGTAGGCAAGGCCACGACTTTTGTACCAACTCAACACACATCCTCTTAAAAGTATGCATTATTCAAGTCTAGACAAAAAGTGCAGCATAAGCATAACCAATATCGCTTTGTCAGTTTCCCACATTCTATCAGCAGCACCAACTGATATCAGGACCACATCAGCGGCCAACACTAGATTTGATTGATATCTTGTTGATTTAGTCTTCCTTTGATCACATCTTATTTGCATAATACAGTATATATGTATATGCCCAAGATCAGTGTGTGCATTCACATGCAAAAACAAATGATTTTTTTTTTTTTTTTTGCTCCCTTCCCTTGGTAGCATGATAATAGATCACTTTTCACTGATTATAGCCAACCTCTTTCCATGCCCATAAAAGCTCATTTTCTCTCTGTAGCTGGGCAGGATTGTTCCCTGTAACTTGCTTTAATGCGTGTTAAAAAGAAAGTGCTTGTTTCTATGGACACCGTGCGGACACCATGAACAATCGAGGCCGCTGTAGCACACTGCCAAGCAGCGCTTGCCCCTCCCCCATTGCCACCACTGAGGTCCCCTTGAGCAAGGGCCTTTAGCCCAACCGCTCCAGTGGTGATGATAAGTGGCCAGCAGATCAGACTGTGGTTGAACTGATCAGCATCCAGGTGTGAATGTGAACAGTGCACTCCTGAAACAGAGAGCATTGCTCTCAGTGAGACTCCCCTGTATAAAAGGTAAGGTAAAAAAAATATGATGGGGAATCCATCTGAGACTAGATGTAAGACAACCTGCCAGGGTAGTCAGGTAAGGCGTGTACTGTACTACTGAGCCAGACACAAAAATATACATACTGTTTGCCATTCCATTCTCTAAAAAGAGAAAACAGCAGCACGTTATATCGCGCTCCATACTTCTAGATATGGCCGTGTCTCTGGCTGTCTGTCCTGATTGCAGAGGGCAGAAACTCTTTAATGGGGGGAGAGCTAAAGTAGAGTTTGTCTTCATGATTTAGAGCCAATCTCTCACCGGACTGAAAATCAATGACTCTCTATCAGTAATTATAAGGGATGGCTGAACAGGAGGCGAGGTCATGAAAACACATATTGCTGCTGTCGGGTATATATATATATATAAAAAAGGCATCTGAGGAGGGCAAAACAAACATTGCTTCTTTTATCATTGATGCCCATGTAGGCCAGCAAGGTGGCGTAGTGAGTGGTATAATCAACCATTAACTGGAGGACTTGGGTTCAGCCGCTCTGCTGAAGTGTCATTGAGCAAGGCAATCTCTACCAGCTACAGGAGTGCAGCTCTGTGGCTGACCCAGCACTCTGAAAATAGCATTTCCCTGCCGGGATCAATAAAGTAGGGTACATACAACCAATATGTGTTTTTAAAGGCCGATACTGTTATCTCTGGATTGAACCTGCAAGGAGCTGATATTTTGTGCTGACAGTCAATACCTTTACAATTGACAAATTTTACTTAAATAAAGATTCTCTAAAAAATGCAGTGTTTCCTCCAGAATTGTATTCTTGGCAGGATGCAAGCCTTTGAAAGCATTTAGACCGGTGTGTGACTCTAAAACTCCATCCATTGCCTCACTAATGAAATTCTTATAGGTGGATTAGGAGCTCCTTCACCCCCTGGAGTCTGAGGGTATTTTAAGACACTCTGGTGAGCTCAGCTACAATAATACCTATAAGTAGTATGTATTCCATTAATGTGCTTAAAAGAAAAGTAAAAATATACCTGTTATAAAAAGTCGTTTTAGAACTGTGCTGGAATTTGTGAAAATACATGACCTTTGTGACGAAGCATTTTGGTCACTTGAGTTGATTGTGTCTTAAAGGCCCTGTCCAGTCAGTTCCCCTACCTGTATAACCGTTTGTGTTCTATGAAAACATTCTAATATCTATCATCTGATTTGGCCAAATAACTTAAATTGCTAAGAACCGAAGGCTAAAGATTGATTGATTGATTGATTGATTTAATGATTGATTTTTATTTTTGTGTCTTGCACCCTATGGTTCCCAGCCCACATGGGCTTACAAAAGACACACAAAATACAAAATACATAATACAACATAAACCAGCACTACAGCGAACTACAGCGAAGTGTTTGTTCACCAAGATAATCTTCACAAATGAGGACCACTTTTATGACTTTTGAAGTGTAAAATGCGTTTTTTTTAACACAAATTTCAGAAAACACTTCAAAAGTCATAAAAGTGGTCCTTTGTGAAGATGATCTTGCTGAACACAAACCTGGCTGTGGCAGCGACAGTGGACACGTACTGTCACACTCTTGTGTGGGCGTCGTCCATTTGCTTAGGGTCAGTTTCATTCCACTGCCACCTCTAAAGCTGCAGTGTATAATCTTATCCTCACTTCCATCATTTCAGTGGGGGACGACAATGACATGCTGACATCAGATCTTTTCTAAAGAGGCCAAAATCTGCCCTACCCTAACCCTACAATAAAGTATCATGTTACAATTACGACACAGTGCAACTCTTCTAAGGTTTTTGTTGTAACAGTTTGACATGGCTCCAGGGTCATGGAACATTGACGCATAAATGACCATGTAACCTTTCAATTCAAGTAAGCGAAGTAGAAAACACCTTCACTGCAGTTATGTGGCTTTTACCTGACAGCAGCAATATATCTCTGGCTGCCCAGAGTTCAGGCAGAGTTCATAAAGATTCATACACAACTGACTTGGTATTTATTCGCTCAAGTTATGGTTTGTTGAAAGTCGGTGGACTATGCACTCTAACTATACACAGTAATTTGTCCATATCTGAAAGTCGGTGGACTATGCACTCTATACACTGTAATTTGTCCATATCTCAATTTAACAATATGTCTCTACTTTTCTCCTGTCTGAATGTGTGATCTGGAAAACCTACAGTCATCCCAAAGTTATACTCAGCTTTCTCCATTCGTTGTTTTGGTTGCACCATTGTCTATGTGTTTGCCGCTAATTTTGCAAGACAAACATAGGAACATATCTGATTGGCTAAACAGACGATGAACAGCTAAACAGTCCAGAAAACGTTCAACTGGGTGGAACTTTCCGGCTCCTCTTTCTCCTCTCTGCCCTCCCCTCCTCCACTATCCAGTCTTTCTCCTTCCTCTACACGCCCCCTTCTCTTTCTCCACTGAATCCCATTCCCTTTTACTCCCCTCCTCTAATCAACCACAGTGACCACAAGTCTTCTACATGTAGCTGGAACACACCAATACAACTTCAAAGTCTTCAACATGTAACTGGAACACACCAATACAACTTCAAAGTCTTCAACATGTAACTGGAACACACCAATACAACTTCAAAGTCTTCAACATGTAACTGGAACACACCAATACAACTTCAAAGTCTTCAACATGTAACTGGAACACACCAATACAACTTCAAAGTCTTCAACATGTAACTGGAACACACCAATACAACTTTAAATCTTCTACATGTAGCTGGAACACAGCAATACAACTTCAAAGTCTTCAACATGTAACTGGAACACACCAATACAACTTTAAATCTTCTACATGTAGCTGGAACACAGCAATACAACTTCAAAGTCTTCTACATGTAACTGGAACACACCAATACAACTTTAAATCTTCTACATGTAACTGGAACACAGCAATACAACTTCAAAGTCTTCAACATGTAACTGGAACACACCAATACAACTTCAAAGTCTTCAACATGTAACTGGAACACACCAATACAACTTCAAAGTCTTCTACATGTAGCTGGAACACACCAATACAACTTCAAAGTCTTCTACATGTAACTGGAACACACCAATCCAACTTCAAATCTTCTACATGTAACTGGAACACACCAATCCAACTTCAAAGTCTTCTACATGTAGCTGGAATACACCAATACAACTTCAAAGTCTTCTACATGTAACTGGAACACACCAATCCAACTTTAAATCTTCTACATGTAACTGGAACACACCAATACAACTTCAAAGGATCAGCGGCAACACTGTTGCGTCGCCTCACGTTCTGTGTCGGGACCAGAAAGTTGCAGTTGAACACACCACAAAGACTACAGCCGACGGTCAACTAGCACGTACGTTCTGCGCCTGCGTGAGACCTACAGTAGGACTGCGGATATACAAACCATGATTCATTTTCACATCACTCTCGCTCACCACTTAAACGGTTTCCTACTATAAATTAGCTACTTCTAATAAAAAGTTGCAAATGGCACTGGCCCGTGCCTGCTCTTTTACTTGTGACAGAAGAAAGGAAGAGGCGGAGGAAGAATAAAGGGGAAAAAAGGAAGAATAAGGGTGATATCATGCAGCGACAAACTCAAGGGGCTTTCCCAAAGGCCACGTCATCCTGAAAATATTTGTGTATTGAAATAATCAGATTAGATTAAGTAAAAAAATAAGAAGAATGTTTTGTGCGTGCCCTCTCTTCTCATGCACTGCTTCACTTAACCAGTTGACCAGCCAATCAGAGTGATTTCTCACCGACGACCCGATGTCGATTCAACATGTATCGGCCGAAAAAGCTGCAGACAAGGCTGACTAGTTCCAACGGTGTGGGACACACCCCAGCACCCCAAAGACGAGGGCGACGACAGGCGCTCACCAACGGCCCCGTCATTGTCGACAGTCGGCTTGGTGTGTCTGGGGTTTTACACTCTCAACCTCTGCATCAACAGTATAATCCATATGTACTCAGCTCTGCCCTGGACTGTCCACACACGTACACCCCCCCTACACACACCACCACCACCATCATACTGAATCAATAGCAGACACTAAGTGTTATTGACAATGCTAGCTGAGGTTAACAATCTAGCGTAGCTGTATCCGCCTTCTATAAAGCCGTGTGCACATGTCAACAGAATCAATGACAGGTCCAGACGTGTTTGTAGGGGATTAATATCTCGCTCCCTCTCACACATACACAATCTTCGTTTGTCACAACTCAATCACCAAATCCCTTGCTCACATCACATCTTCTCCAGAACTTTTTTCTTTCCTTCTTCACGCTTGAATTCACTCTCCTCCCTAACGTCCACTCTTTCATACGCCTCTTACTCGTTCAACCATGTTTCCTTCCTTCATTCCAAGCTTTCCTCCTCATTCACTATGCCCTTCCTTTATTTCTTATGCCCTTCCTTCCTTGTGACCTTTTCTCACCCAAATCCCATCACCTTACCTCACCCCCTTCAGTGTTAGGTAATTACCTCGGCTCTCCTAACACTGCATTAGAAACACAACGACACAGCGTTTAGCCTATGAAAAAGCTCTGCCTTTTATATTCCCTGTCTTACCACCATACATCAACAGAGCATTTTCATTGTCTATCCACCTTATTTTTGAATGCCCCGCTGTAAAATGATTATGGATGCAAGGTCCGGTCTAGAACGTGACTGATTGTTGCAGCCGATTGTTAACGTTACTTGTTGGCAGAGGGTCTGCAGCGCTCGTACTCAGCGTATTTCCTCGTCAAACTCTGACGCTGAAAAAAAAGTTGCTTGTCACAAAGAAATAACACTCATTTGACGACTTATACATCCGCTAACCTGTTGCTCTTTGAACAACTCAGGATATTTATCGGCCAAGCTGGACGTGATTTGCTCTCTTCTCCTGCAGCTTTGAAACATCGTTTTACAGACGAGCTATGTTGTGTCCGTGTCAGCAACGTAACGGTGGGAGGGGGCTGGGAGGATTACACCGGAAGAAGCACCCATATTTCATGTAAGGCATCATGGCAGATGAACTAGATGATGAACAAGATGATGAACTAGGCCACTGGCCATGTTAAACGAACAACTAAGGTATGTATTGTCAGTAGCTTGGCTGCGTGATGGGGCCGAGGCAGATACTTGTATTGTCAGTAGCTTGGCTGCGTGATGGGGCCGAGGCAGATACTTGGCTGTATTACATGCTCCGTGTAATTAAGGCTATCATAGAGCGAGCTGCCATGATTTTATCCATTTATAAAAGCATTTGTATTTTGTTCTGTATTATGCCGCTGGGTTGGCTGGGATATAATGGAAGGAATTAGGGAAGCACCACTACAGACACAAAAAAAGTGTCAGCATCAGAGAAACACCCTATTTTTAAATCCCACACCGGCCGCCAGATAGACAGATAAAAACAGAGCGACAGAGTTTTGCTTTGTTTGTTTGTTTGTGTGTGTGTGTGTGTGTGTGTGTGTGTGTGTGTGTGTGTGTGTGTGTGTGTGTGTGTGTGTGTGTACCTGGTATGTGTCCCACAGTCTGATAGTGCAGCGTAGCGGCAGCTCCCTCATCAGCAGGTTGTTCATCCAGCGAAAGGCAAACTGCAGGTACTCCACCTCGTAGTGTTGCATGTGGCGGTGCACTGACTCTGAGGGAAAACACACACACACACACACACACACGTGATTCTACTGCTCGTTTCTATTTTTTCAAACAGAGACAGAAGAATATCCAGTACATGCCATGGGGACGATACGTATTTCTACTGCACTATTATGTCAATGAAAAGGAGGACTCCTGCAACACTGTCTTCACTTGCAATTAAAGAGTTTAAAGTCGAGGTGAACCTGTTCGTCACGTGCATTTGAGTCCGTTTCAGACTGAAAACAAATTGAGAGGCGGACCATATACGGTGTCGATGATTTGATTTGACAATTCTGTCGACTGGCTTTGGCATCGGCCAATCCTGGCGTGTTCCACCCCCAAATCGGGTGGGATTCAGCGTGTTGTCGTGCTACGCGAGTGGGATCCGCGGAGTACCAGCCAGCCACCGGCTTCGTGCGGAGCGAGCGGACAAGCCGATCCATGGGTGCTGCCCGCCCGGCTGGAATCTCCGAGACGACCCCTGCCAGCCAGGGAGGCTGTCAGGCTCGGAGGCGCGCGCCATTATCGTTATAAATGTAAATAATATTCCTGGAATGCGTGTTTTAACGAGCCAGTTACATTTCTTTGCATTCTTAGACATTACCGTTTGATTTAGTTTGCATAATTGCTCAAGTTAGTAGTTAGTTTATGGGCTAGAAACTCTGCCAGATGACAGGCACTAGGTGCCATTTTTCCCTTCTTTTGGAAGAGAAAATTATCCTGAAATTAAGATTTGATTGACAGCTGCATGTCGTGATATGATTGGTTGAAATGGGGTAGAAATTTGATAGTACTAGGTGACGTCAGCAAACTGTACATTACTGTTATCAATGAAATCTTGAAAAATGAACTTTTGATGTGAAAAAGTGTGAAAAACTAAAGGAATTAGATTGTTGTTGTTTTTTTGCATACATCATTAAAGAGGTGCACTGCATACCCAGGTATTTGAACTAAAAGAAAAGAAAATTAATTTTTGGGTTCAGCTCGACTTTAATAAACAAAATCAGAATAATGTTTCAGTACGCAGACCTTCATCAGATTCTAAATTCTATAAAGAATCTGATGGTCTGCGTACCGAAACGTTATTCTTCTTTTGTTTATTGAACTCTTTAATTGCAAGTGGAGAGTGTTGCGGGAGTTCTCCTTTTCAGTTAAGTCGGCTTTTGTCTTTCTCCTACGCACCTGTCATGTTTAGGTGTGCGAAAGCGCTTCTCCTACTGTATATGTCAACAAATTCCTTTGGGATGTAGCTATATTCACAACAATTATTGGCCCAAAGGAATCCTGACAATGATTGATATATTTGAGTTCAGGGCAAACTTGACTGCATACAAACTAGGGATGTGCCATATCTTATTGTCATCATTACAATTTATATTCATATTGTGATATGGTGATAATGGCAATATTGCAACTTGTTGATGCAAAATGACGTCAAACTGTTACACTGTGTACTGTGTACAAGCCTTACACCCATACCTTCACTCGCTACCTACACCCACACACACTGTCGCCACCTGATAATACTGCTGCAATGACAGAGCTATCAGCAGCATCTGAGAAAAGCCACACACCAAAAGGAGAGGGAAAGTGGCAGTGTGTTCAAAGTTAAACACTGCTCTACAGCAATGGCATGTCGGAGGAGTAAAGAATAGGAATGTTTATGGGTCAGTGGTGAGCAGGGGTGAGGACAGGAGGCGTAGAGATCCTTTTTAAACCATACTGTTTTGTCAATAGGTCATCAGAATGGGCAGAGTCTGCAAAGGCCTTGAAAGCTACAGTGTGTTACTTAGTTTTTATTTTTATATTTCTTTGACATTGCTTTTGGCAAGTGCAGATAAAAACTGTATTTTGTTGATTTCGAACATCAGAGCTTGTTCTGCTCTAGACCTGCTCCAAGCGCTTCAGGGTGATTTGCATAATGTTGCCTTGTTATGAGTCCTCAAATCAATTAAATTAGGGTGCAATCACACCTACAGTTTGTTTTCTTTCTGAACCACAGTGGAAAAGCTGACTTTGTTCCATATAATGCTCAACAGTCACGTGACCTTCCGTGACGTTTCCTGCCCCAGAAGTGAGTTCCCCATTCATTTTCTCCATAGACATTTCTAAATGGTTTACTTAAGCAATATAGCATGAGAGCCAGTGTGTTGTGAAGAATATATCCCCCTGATCAGCTGTTATCCCACGAGGCCGCAGGCTGAGTGGGATAACTGCTGAGCAGGGGGATATATTCCACAACACACGCAGCTCGAGTGCTATATTGCTTTTATAAAACGGTTTCCAAGTATGATAATATAATAATAATAATAATACTATAAGTCCGACTCCGACTGGCATGTCATTCTGATAGAGTCAGTTGAAACACTACTGTAAGGCGGGACCGCAAGAACATGCGGGTGATTTGATTGGATCGTTCTGGAGACTGAAGTTGACATTGGCCAATCCTGGCGCTTGCCGAGTAGCTGAGAGCTTTCTGGAATCCCCGACAGGCAGCTCCAGCCGCAGCGCTGCATTCTCAGCGCTTGCTGAGAAGCTGAATGCTTTCTGCAAAGCCGACACCAACTAACGTTACGGGGTTAAATGCGGGGTTAAATGCGGGGTTAACAGCCTTTCTTTTGCAAAGAAGACATTAGCCCGCATCTATTCTTGTACAAAACATCATTTTCTGCGAAGTATTAGTAAAGTTATAAGCGAAGATCGATTCACAAGGATCTGACAGCTGTCTCCGCCATTTTTTTTCCTACGTTGTCATTTGAGGTAAGCCTTATTATTACTCTCTTAGTAAGAGAGTTGCCATGGCAACCAATAACCCATGGCCATGGGTTATTGAACTCGGTTACTGGAATTATACAATGGCTGGGAACCAATCAGATTGCTTGATTTGAGAGAGCCGTTTTATAATGTGTAATAGAGATGCACGGGCCACAGTTATAACCGCGCTGAGCGTGGATATCCCGCCCTGTGGGCGGATCATAAAAATAAACATTCTGATTAATAGCAGATGGATTGCGGGCGGGTGAAATGTTGTATCATTAATGAGGAACATTGATATTAATTACGTTATCTAGACCAGAGGTTCTCAAATGTTTTTCAGCCAAGGACCCCTTACAAGATAGAAAATATACCGGGGACCCCCTCATTCTGATTTGTGATTTTGGGCTAAGCTTAATTGTTTCCACGGTAACGTGCTTGACTTTTAATTTGATAGGTTTGTTATTAGAATGTAATCCATGAACCATTTTAGATTTAAAGCATAAACTATTTTCGTTGAACTATGAAGATTTTGCAAAAAAAAAAAAAAAAAAAATATTATTACATTACATTTACATTACGTCATTTAGCAGACACTTTTGTTTTATCCAAAGCGACTTACAATATCACAATTTGTCAACAGTACAGAAAACCACTATGCAACACAATCAATGACAGCCAAGATATTTTGATAGACTAGCACCATGTAGGAAGTAGTTTGAGAAGGAATAACTAACATGTAGCATTAAAAAAAAAAAAAAAAAAAAAAAAAATTTTTTTTTTTTTTACTTGAAAACTTTTCGCGGACCCCCTGGCAAAGTGCCACGGAGCCCTGGGGGTCCGCGGACCCCCATTTGAGAACCACTGATCTAGACTATGAACGTATTTTAAGCTTAATGTTTCATCAGGCACATGTTAGCCGCCTATTGTGGGATAGCAAGGACCCCCAAAGGACCCAAGGCAGTGGTAAACAATAGACAAGCGTAAACATCGATGGAATATGCCTCCTTTCTTGCTCCATATATGGTCAATGATGTCACCAGAACGTCAAACAGGAGTCTCCGCTGAAGACACGTTGGAAGAGAAGACGCGCTCGTATTATTTTCCCATACAATAATGTCAATCCAGGGCTGGTATTGTTTTCACCTTGTGTGTGTGTGTGTGTGTGTGTGTGTGTGTGTGTGTGTGTGTGTGTGTGTGTGTGTGTGTGTGTATCACCATGGTAAAATGTGGTGCTGGGGACACCTACAGTATAGCAGCGGGAAGTTCCGGGAACTACCACAGTTTTTGGCACTTTGCCAGGTGTCTGTGGACAGATTTTGTCAGTACGATAGTGTCAAATCCATGCAAGATGCAGTCATGAAACTTTACAGGTATCAAGCTGACATCACAATGGCTGACGCCAGCTATGTCTCGCCTCCGGTAGCCTACCCCCTTAACATCCTTGTACGCTGATGGGGACGGATTCCATAATTTTTCAGATTCACGTAGCGAATCTAGAGATGATTTTGAGATTGTTAGTCGGCACGGTCTGAAATTAGACCCAGGTGTTTTTGTTTTTTGTTTTTTTTGGGAGTGGGGGGGGGCGCACAAAAGTGTGACACTCTTCACGTTAGGGACACTGCCTGTCACCCTGTAGTCAAAATGATCCTATATTTACTGTTAACTGACGGATTCCATCACATTGACTTCCATTCAAAAGTGCCATTTTCTGTCCCCCAGGCATTTCTTTTTAACAAATGTCATGCATGTTATTTTTCATGCTTGCATCCTGGACCAAAGACCATGGAAATTGGAATTGTCCAACAAAAGGTGGTTGGTGAAAATTGCATGGCCTCAAAGTAATTTTCATAATTTTCCTATTGCTTTTAACACGTTCATTGCCAACGACGTATTGATACGTCAAGCAGAATCCAACCGTTGACTGCCAGCGACGTATTGATACGTCAAAAAAATCGTTGTTTTTTTTTTGACGGTGGATCGTTGATCTGGCCCTTTTGCATCTTCTATTATACTGTTAGAGCCGCCGGGCGTGTGCAATCCATTCCGCCGACCCACTGAGTGGCGACGGTGCTCAGACTATTGAGTGTTGTTTGGCCAGAAACGCACGCATTCCAGCTGAGCTCAACCGAGGACCCAGAAGCGAACGAGCCTCATTCTCATACTGTAGGCGAAAACCTTTCACACGGGCGCACGGCGGTGGGGGGTTCCAAAGGTGGACTGGGTGGAAAGCACACTTTGAAGCGCGCAGCATAAAGCCTAGAGTCACACAAGGCTTCGTCAAAGCTCTCAACCGAAAATCCAAGAACGGATTAAGCCACATCCACGCTCGCCGACGAGGGGCCGCCAGAGAGAGAGGCTGCTGCTCACTGCTCAGACAGGCAGGAGAGACTGGCTTGTGACTGACAAACGCTGCTGAAATCCACCAGACACGCCCACGGAGGGAGGAGTTGTAAGGAGAGGGGGTGCGGGTGCTGCTATGGAGGAAATTACTGTTCAGAACTATATTGTTTATGTCTGATGTCTCACTGATGCCAAAAATAAATGGTTAAAGTGACTGTTTGATATTGAATTTCACAAAACTGCGATTATCTCAGCTTTTTGTCTCAGACGCTGAAACCATGCTGTACTCAACGGCTAATATCTACATAACTACTAACTCTACAAACTAACTCTTTTAGACAGAGAAAGCACACATTCTATTAGTACTTTTGTGAACTTTGTGTTGACAAACTCCAAGCAGAAAATTATCCTTGGCTCTTGTAAAATGAGCCAGAATCCTCAAAAAAACCCTCTGGCAAAAGCTACCTACAGTAAAAAAAAAAAGGCTGGCAGTGAATGTGTTAAATTTGATCAGTTTGATTGAAAAGTACTCTTTCTTTTGGACCTCCAGCCACTTCTCCCCCAAAATCATAAATTCCCTGATGTTAGGGATCCATCCTGGAGTCAAGGCTTCAAATTTGTAGTTTTTACTACAAACTGTGTTTGACTATTTCCCCCCATTTCCCCATGTTTGGAATAGGGATCAATTTCATGCAGTTACACAGAAATGTATGGGAAATGGATCCCTATGCCAAACACGGGGAAATGGTGGAAAATAGTAAAATACAGTAAAAACTAAGAAATCTGAAGCCTTACCTCCAGGATGAATGCTTAAGATGTAGCGGGTGTGGTTTGGGTTGGTGTGAGAGCCCGTACAGTATGTGTATGTCCTTGTAAATGTTATTATGTTGACATTTTTGTGTCATTGGATGGTTTAATCTATTATTATCTTTAGTATTACTTATGTATTTTGTTTTATTTAAATGTTGTTCACTTCTATGTTTTGTGCCTGAGGACCCCCTCGGAAACGCGATGGTGCATCTCAAGAGGTTTATCTAATTAAATTTTGAAATAAAATGACTAGTGCTTGTAAACAAACGTCACAAGGACTCACAAGTAGCGTGTTTATTGGACAGAGTTTTGGTTTAGTTTTGGCAGTGAGGGGGAGGCGAAACAAATCCAATTACTGTCATTTACTTACTCTGGCCATTATGCCAGCAAATTATTCCAGCAAAGAAATAGCTGAATATGAGTCAATGCCCTAGGTATATTTTGTTGTGCTAGGTTTTCCAAGCAAGAGTAACAGTTGGCTATTAGATTTAGATCTATCAGTTGGCTATTAGATCTATCTGTCTCAACAGGAGCTTTGGGGTCATATCCTGTAGTTTGTTTGGGTTATGTTCTCACTCCTAACAAACTAGACTACAGTTGACTTGGATGAGGACTGAGAAGACTGAGACCCACATTTTCAGGCGGCCCAAATGCAGTTATTTTCACCTGCTCAAATGAACCCGATGGATGAGAACTGAAATGTCAGTTGTAAACTTGTGACAGTGAGACAGATGACGCCATTTCAAAATCTGCCTTCATATCTTTTTGGTTACCGTTAAAAAATACGGCCTTTGTTCTCTTCTCCATTCATGATAAATGTTTGTTTTATGCTTCTTTACATACTGTAACAAACAATTACAAATACCACTCAGCATTGTGCGACTCCCGAATTCTATGTTCATCAAACCAATGACACCCATCCTCTCTCTCTCTCTCTCACACACACACACACACACACACACACACACACACACACACACACACACACACACACACACACACACACACTTTGCCTGATAATAGAGCTGTAATTATAGAGCTGTCAGAAGCAGCTATGAGAAAAGCCAGTTTGGGAGGAACTATACTGTAGCATCCTCTACTCTCACACTCGCTCTGCTCTTAATCAGCTTTGACTGACAAACACACACATACACACTCACATACACACGCATACAGCTGTAATACAATAGTACATGATGTCAGATACACAAACACACACACATCACTACACACACTTGAATGACACCTGTCTTCCAGTGCACAAATACACAACAATTACACACACTCGTGAGGTAAACAGAGAGCAATTAATTCACGCTCCTCTCTGCAGTTTAATTATCACATGGCGCTGTAAAAGCATAAACAAGGCAAGCTCATTAACGGTGAATACATCATGGTGACAGATCCCAGCTCACTGCCAAACAGAGGGAGAGAGTGGAACAACTTTAGACACTGTTAAATTACGCTAATGAACTCCCAGCCTAATATTAGAAACTTCGCCAAATGCCCAGAGAAAAAAGGCGCACAATGGGGAAGTGGTGAAAGGGACCGCCATTTGCCAGGAGGACTTCAGATTTTGGAGAGAAGAGGGGAGGAGAGAGAGGAAAGAGAAAAAAGAAAGCACAGAAAAAAGGGGAAGAATGCAAAAAGATAAGTTTTAACTCTGGGCTGGGTTCCAGCTGGCACACTGCTCAGCATGCTGGGTAGTGTAGTTGTGAGGGTTGAGGGAGGTTGAGGAGGACATCTCTTACAGACGCTGATTGACTAATGAGTGTTGCCTTTCTTCAGGAGGCTGGCTGGTCGGCTCTGCAGGGCGGACTAGAGCCTGCGGCTGCTGAAAAGTGGGCGGGCAGCAAAGGGCCATAGGTCACACTGTGACTAGTGAGCAGCTCCCAGCATTCTGCTGATCAGGCCAATTCTCCCCGACTTCATGCCCTCCTTTGTACAAAATATAATTACAGTTACACTCTGTCTTAAGGTGCTCACACATCAAGAGCGATGCGAATATATGGCACGAAATTGCGATGCGAGTTTTGACCCACCTGTCAATCACAGCCACAGATGTGCACACGTCGGAAGCGAATTTCTGAAAAATCGACCGTGGTTCGAAAAAATAAACACCGCAATAACGCTCAGCGAAACTTTGCCGTTGGTATGCACGGTTGCATTGACTGATATAGGTTCGGAAAATATTATTGACGTGCGAATTAATCGCACAGAAAAAACGCTCCCGATGTGTAAGGACCTTTACTCTTTTTTTACAGTTACACTCCGTCTTACTCTTTTTTTAGTTACACTCCGTCTTACTCTTTTTTTACAGTTACACTCTGTCTTACTCTTTTTTTACAGTTACACTCCGTCTTACTCTTTTTTTAGTTACACTCTGTCTTACTCTTTTTTTACAGTTACACTCTGTCTTACTCTTTTTTACAGTTACACTCTGTCTCACTTTTTTTTTACAGTTACACTCTGTCTTACTCTTTTTTTATAGTTACACTATGTCTTACTCTTTTTTTTATAGTTACACTATGTCTTACTCTTTTTTTTACAGTTACACTCTGTCTTACTCTTTTTTTTAAGTTACACTCTGTCTCACTTTTTTTTACAGTTACACTCTGTCTCACTTTTTTTTACAGTTACACTCTGTCTTACTCTTTTTTTATAGTTACACTATGTCTTACTCTTTTTTTTATAGTTACACTCTGTCTTACTCTTTTTTTATAGTTACACTATGTCTTACTCTTTTTTTACAGTTACACTGTCTTACTCTTTTTTCTTTACAGTTACACTATGTCTTACTCTTTTTTTTTACAGTTACACTGTCTTACTCATTTTTCTTTACAGTTACACTCTGTCTTACTTTTTTTTTTACAGTTACACTCCTCATTTTCCCTCTCCCTCTTACTCAGCCTGTACCAACACGGCTTTCTTTGTTTTAGTGTAATCTTTCTTTGAGTTTTAGTGTACTTTCTTTGAATTTGCACCGTCTGCTCACTTCATTCTCTTTATCTTCAGGACTTACATGTAGAACAAACAGACTCAAACACATCCCACTGTACTTTTATTAATCCCAATAAATGAGATCCTGTTTTTTCACCACTGTTTGATCTTCTCGGAGCAGAGCTTCTGCATACAAAGTGTCACTTTTATGCTGTGTGTACAGCATGCATTTATTAGTCTCTGATAGATTACATGTGTGTCTGTAAATGTATGGGTGATTGCATTTGTTGAGTCTGTGTTTGTGTATGTGTTTAATGTCGTTTGCACATACAGCATTTACACACATTTTGTAAATTTGCGTTTTATCTTTCTGTGTGTGCAGTATGTGTGAGTGCATGTATTTATTAGTCTTTGTGTGTTATGTGTGTATACTATGTCTATAGTGTATGTGTACATGCCTATATCTGTGTGGGTGTTTGTGTATGAGAATGTGTGTGTGTCGTTCCTTCGGAATCGTCCGTCCGTCACACTAGAACGAACTTTAGGGCCTAAAGCATGGCTCGGCTATTACAGGTCAACATTAAATGTTTAATAAACTAGTAGTTTAATAAAGCTGGAGTCCACTAAGTGATGGCCCCTCTTCAATTATACTTCTAGCATACAATAAACAACCACAAGGTGACCATACTGTAGCAAAGCTATTTGCTACTGGTTGGCCCAGAGAGACTGCAACATTCATATACTGTATATATGAAATTTCAGGCGACCCAACTTGAATTCCAGGTGACCCCACTTAATGTTGCGACCCTAAGGTTGGGAACCACTGAGTTAGACCAAGGTTTTGTTTATACACACATGTACAGAACATGTGTGCACAAACATCACCCACGGTGACGAGGACATGGGTCTGTGTTATTGCCTATTGCCGACAGTGCAACAGATCAATGGGTGACCAGGACATGGGTCTGTGTTGTTGGCTATTGCAGACGTGCAGCAGACCAATGCCAAGCCCTTCACTCTAGACAGAATTTATACTCAAGTCTGTTTGCAGCAAGAGTGCATTTCCACTCATTTCAATCATATACACATACTGTATATGCTAGGCAGACATATTGGCTAGAAATATAGAGAACACAATGTGTTCAACACACACATACTCTATATGTCTATGTACATGTACAGTCCCTTACACACATGTACTGTATCTATATCCATATCACACTTTCAAAGGCCACAGCCTTTGGGGGGAATACTGGGGGGAATAACGTGATCCTCCCACGTGCTACGTCCTGCCAGTGAAACCCCTCGCTGTCAGGTGAAAAGAAGTGGCTGGCAACTTTATATGTATCGGAGGAAGCATGTGTTAGTCTATGGCTCTCCCCATATCGGCAGAGGGGGTGGAGCAACGACCGGGGCCAGCATTGCCCAAGTACAATTGTCGAGAAAATCTGAAAAAACCTGATCAAAAATAAATACAATATTCAGATACACATACACACCAAATGGCATGCTTGCACACAAACACGCATACACGAGTTTGCAAAACATCATGCACACCAAATTGCATGCGTGCACACAAAGACACATACACACTTCAAATAGCAATTGTGTCGACAGAAAAGCAAATTATCTGTGTGTTTTGTTTGAAAGCCATGTAGAGATGCTGCCGAGCCTTTTATAAATATAATACAATCTAATCTCACAATCCAGCTACGAGCCTTTTTACACAAATCAGGCTCAGAGCGTCTGCTGCCAGCGTGTCCCCTCATTTACATAAATAAATTCACCTTTTGGCAATTTGCATGCTAATGAACTTGTGCTAATGCACAAGAAAGAGAAAAGAGAGAGAGATCAGAGAAACATTACAAGCATGCAGATGAAGCGGCTTGTTTTTTTAGGATAACCTGGGCTAACATCACTTAACAGGAAAGTCAACACCTTCAGATGACATTTAAGCAACAGTTGTAAAAAAAAAATGAGGGGGGCATTGCATTGAGTGTTAAGCGATCTGTTCATAGCCACCGTATAATGGCAGTTGTTGAGGGAGAGAAGGGTTTTCCCAGGTTTTCCTCTGGAATTTGAACTGGTGACATTATAGTGGGCTGCATCCTGCGTTGGCTACCTGATGAGTGAAAAAAGTATCCATGGTTTTGGATGTTGGGGTGGGGGCATTTTAAAGAGATGAAAGTGGTTTTGGATGTTGGGGTGGGGGCATTTTAAAGAGATGAAAGTGGTTTTCGATGTTGGGGTGGGGGCATTTTAAAGAGATGAAAGTGGTTTTGGATGTTGGGGTGGGGGCATTTTAAAGAGATGAAAGTGGTTTTGGATGTTGCGGTGGGGGGATTTTAAAGAGTATCCATGGTTTGGGATGTTGGGGGGGCAGTTTAAATAGATGAAAGGGTTTTGGATGTTGCGGTAGGGGCATTTTAAAGAGATGAAAGGGTTTTGGATGTTGGGGTGGGGGCATTTTAAAGAGATGAAAGGGTTTTGGATGTTGCGGTGGGGGCAGTTTAAAGAGATTAAAGTGTTTTTGGATGTTGCGTGGGGGTATTTTAAAGAGATGAAAGTGGTTTTGGATGCTGCGTGGGGGTATTTTAAAGAGATGAAAGTGGTTTTGGATGTTGCGTGGGGGTATTTTAAAGAGATGAAAGGGTTTTGGATGTTGTGGTGGGGGCAGTTTAAAGAGATTAAAGTGTTTTTGGATGTTGCGTGGGGGTATTTTAAAGAGATGAAAGTGGTTTTGGATGCTGCGTGGGGGCATTTTAACTCATTCACCGCCAATGACGTCTTTGACGTGTTATCAGAAATAGCCCTCCCCGCCAATGACGTGTTTGACGTGTTTTTGTTTTTATTGGTGCAGCGCCTGCAGCAAACACTTGCCCAGCCTGTGACACAGACACAGGTCCCTGCCTTCAAAGGGTAGCCGACAGCACGCGATCAAACACATACCGCAGCTGTTGTTTTGAAATTGAGCAAGAGGAAAAGCAGCAAAACGGGTAACGCTTCCTTGTGCAGACAGGAGAAACGCCATTGAAACGCCCTCGGCGCGCTGCACGAGCTGGAGTCGCCTTCCTCTGTGCCAGCCAGGAGAAAACGGGAGAAAGTAATCAAGAGATGTGTTTGATCATCGGAGGAATGAGGAAATGATCGATCAGTTTGCGAGGGCGGTGAGGACGTGTTGAATAGCCGAGGGGAAAACGGGAACGATCATAGATATGACAGGGAGACATGGACGAGGACGGGTGTACCAGAACAAATCAAAATAAACACAGGAACAGCTAGGCAGCAGCGGGCAGAAGGCAGTCACAGCAGCCCGCTGTCCTTCTCAAGAGCTCTTCAGTTGGTTCATGAAATCGCTGGGCTGCGTGCCCTCCAGTGTTGCTCCTGGCCAATCCCAGCGCCACAGGGCGTGGTTATTGCTTATCCTATGTGGGCTTAGAAATCTAAAAGGGGGATCGTGTGTGTGTGTGTGTGTGTGTCTGTCTGTCTGTCTGTATGTCTGTCGGTGTGTCTGTCTGTCTGTCTGTCTGTCTGTCTGTCTGTCTGTCTGTCTGTCTGTCTGCACACTCACTCACACCGAGTAAACTGTATTGTTGAATGTAAAAAAAAAAGCACTTCATGTGTATATATATATATATATATATATATTTTTTTGTCATTTGTGTCCTAACGAATAATATTTACATGTCTGATGTCAATACAGTTCAAAATAAAAGAATTGAGAGTGAGTTATGCCTGAGATTGTGCCCTTTTACAAAAATTGCCTTTTCTCCTGTTTATTTTTTCTGGGAGACCTTCTGGGGGAAAACAGGGTGTATATAAATGGCTATAAGTAGAGTACAGAACATGCTAAAAGCTCACTTTTTTTTTCCTGGTGAACCCAGAGACGTACATCTTCATTTTGAGGTATTGCAAATCACTCTGGTGCTAATAGATAATTTACTGTGGGTCTTGAAAGATGACCAACAATTATGAAAATCTTTGGCCTGTGCTAAATATTGGCAGTCCTAAACTGGCCCTGAATGAGTTAAAGAGATGAAAGGGTTTTGGATGTTGCGGTGGGGGCAGTTTAAAGAGATTAAAGTGTTTTTGGATGTTGCGTGGGGGTATTTTAAAGAGATGAAAGTGGTTTTGGATGTTGGGGTGGGGATATTTTAAAATGATGAAAGTGGTTTTGGATGTTGGGGTGGGGATATTTTAAAATGATGAAAGTGGTTTTGGATGTTGGGGGGGGCATTTTAAAGAGTTGAAAGTGGAAAGAGAGAGGAAAGACGTGAGTAGAGAGAGAATAACATGCAACAAAGGGCCTGGCCTGGATTGTAAAACAGGGCGTCACGGTTACATAGGCTGCAGATCCACCAGGACTCCCCTAAACTACATGTTAAATCACTCTTAACACAAATCCACATCACTTAGTGCTAAATGGAGTAAAGCAATGTTCTGTGATGAAAGAGTTTTAAGCCTAGGCCTAGAGTAACAGCCTTTCCACAAGACAAACTTTTATATCAACATATATGGATATTTACTGCAGTAAAAAGTGTAATCCATATCAAGATTACAAGATTCACTTTAATAGCCATAGTGTGTGATAAACCCCTTATTTGTGAGGGCTTTCTGGTCTTCTTGAAAAGGCAGATGGCAGTTGGGTAGAGAATGTTCCTGTGATGAGAGATTCTGGTACCGCCAGACCTCAGTATTCTGCCAAGGGGAAGAGCCTCAAAGAGTTTACGACCTGGGTGGGAGGGGTGGGCCATGATTTTCCGAGGCCGCTTCAGTGTCGTGGCAGTGTGCAGGTCATGAAGGGATGGCAGGCTACATCTGACCACCTTTTCAGCATGGCAGATGATGCACTGCAGTCTGGAGATGTCATTGAGGGCAGCAGCAGCATACCAGACTACGATGGAGGAGGTGGAGGTGTTAAAAAGCACCAACGCTGCCTTTGGCTCATTTTTTTGTATTTTTTTTATTGCAAATCAAGGTACCATCTGTACATTGGTAAACAGTAAAGCAATCATATTGTCATTTTTCCACAAGAACAACAATGATAACATGCAATTTGGAATGTACAGCTCTCCCTTCCTTACACCAACACACAAAAACAAACAAACTCAAACAGAAAACAAAAAACAAACAAAAACAAAACAAAACATAGAACACACACACTCCGACATCACAACGTGGTGAATGTTTTTTACCCCCCAAAAAAGAAATGGGTATATATATATATATATATATATATATATATATATATATATATATATATATATATATATATATATATGTGTGTATATAAATACGTATGTGTATAATGTGTGGGATCCTGCACAAGGGGGGGTCCTGTGGGAGACCAGCTGGGTGAATCACCCATCGCCCCTGACCTCGTCAAGGTAGACCAGAAAAAGTTCCCAAACAGCTAGAAATCTCCCGAGTGAGTTGGTCCTTAGGAATCGGAGTCTCTCCATCCGTACAACAGAGAACATGTCCGTCAGCCACATCTGGAAGGAGGGTGGAGAGGGGGACTTCCACTCCTGTAGGATGGGTATCTTGGCAATGATTGTCCCCTGTGTCAGAGACTGTTGCACAGCCGTAGGGAAGTCCAAGGAGGACTCTGAGCAGCCGAAGATGGTGAGTTCTGCCACTGGTTGAAGGGTTATTTTGTAGGCTTTAGAGTACCAGTCAAATACCCTGGCCCAAAATCCGGTCAGTGAAGCGCAGGACCAGAAAGCGTGACAGAGTGCTCTCCGACACACGACACCTGACACACAGTGGTGAGGCAGAGGGATAGATCCTGTGCAACTTATGGTTAGAATAGTGAAGACGGTGAGTGACCTTAAATTGGATCAGTTGGTGTCTACTATTAACTGGGCGGAGTTGTATCACAGACAGACTCCTATCCCATATAATATCAGATAATTCAATGCCAAGTCAATGCAATCCCCCTGCCACGTTTCTCTAATCCTCTCAGTAGAGGCTGTGGTGCAGTTGTCAAACAGACATACAAATCTAGAAGTGAAATGCTTGGAGTGAGGAGGGTCTAGCAATACATCAAAAAGGGCATGTTCATTGGCATGCTCCAGTACACTGCTGGACTCACAACATCCCTCTCTACTGCTGCAGTATGCGGTATGTCTATTCTACTGTCTATTACAGATACACTCGACTCAAGTGCTGGATAATTGCTGCTCTACCCTTGCTAAGTGAATTATCGATGTTTTCTGCAACAATGTCACCACTCAAATTCATGTATGGGGAATGGACTAATCAAATGATTCAGAGAGGAGATATTGCCCAATAGAGGTCTTGGTGATTGAAGGTGGCAGCAGTGTCACCTCCTCCCCAGCCTCCTCACAGAGTTCAATTCTATATGGAAACTCACACTGTCACCTCCTCCCCAGCCTCCCCACAGAGTTCAATTCTATATGGAAACACACACAGTGTCACCTCCTCCCCAGCCTCCCCACAGAGTTCAATTCTATATGGAAACACACACAGTGTCACCTCCTCCCCAGCCTCCTCACAGAGTTCAATTCTATATGGAAACACACACAGTGTCACCTCCTCCCCAGCCTCCCCACAGAGTTCAATTCTATATGGAAACACACACAGTGTCACCTCCTCCCCAGCCCTCCTCACAGTGTTCAATTCTATATGGAAACACACACAGTGTCACCTCCTCCCCAGCCCTCCTCACAGAGTTCAATTCTATATGGAAACACACACAGTGTCACCTCCTCCCCAGCCCTCCTCACAGAGTTCAATTCTATATGGAAACACACACAGTGTCACCTCCTCCCCAGCCTCCTCACAGAGTTCAATTCTATATGGAAACACACACAGTGTCACCTCCTCCCCAGCCCTCCTCACAGAGTTCAATTCTATATGGAAACACACACAGTGTCACCTCCTCCCCAGCCCTCCTCACAGAGTTCAATTCTATATGGAAACACACACAGTGTCACCTCCTCCCCAGCCCTCCTCACAGTGTTCAATTCTATATGGAAACACACACAGTGTCACCTCCTCCCCAGCCTCCTCACTGTGTTCAATTCTATATGGAAACACACACAGTGTCACCTCCTCCCCAGCCTCCTCACTGTGTTCAATTCTATATGGAAACTCACAGTGTCACCTCCTCCCCAGCCCTCCTCACAGAGTTCAATTATATATGGAAACACACACAGTGTCACCTCCTCCCCAGCCCTCCTCACAGAGTTCAATTATATATGGAAACACACACAGTGTCACCTCCTCCCCAGCCTCCTCACAGTGTTCAATTCTATATGGAAACACACACAGTGTCACCACCTCCCCAGCCTCCTCACAGTGTTCAATTCTATATGGAAACACACAGTGTCACCTCCTCCCCAACCCTCCTCACTGTGTTCAATTCTATATGGAAACTCACACAGTGTCACCTCCTCCCCAGCCTCCTCACTGTGTTCAATTCTATATGGAAACTCACACAGTGTCACCTCCTCCCCAGCCCTCCTCACAGAGTTCAATTCTATATGGAAACTCACACAGTGTCACCTCCTCCCCAGCCCTCCTCACAGAGTTCAATTCTATATGGAAACTCACACAGTGTCACCTCCTCCCCAGCCTCCTCACTGTGTTCAATTCTATATGGAAACTCACACAGTGTCACCTCCTCACAGTGTTCAATTCTATATGGAAACACACACAGTGTCACCTCCTCACAGTGTTCAATTCTATATGGAAACTCACACAGTGTCACCTCCTCCCCAGCCCTCCTCACAGTGTTCAATTCTATATGGAAACACACACAGTGCTGCTCACCTCCACGCATGGCTCCCCTTTAGGATGTGCTGTGGGAGATGACAATGAGCAAGGTGGGTGCGTGCATACAAATAGGCACACACAAAGACATGGTCTGAGCATGACGCATGTATGTGTGTGTGTGTGTGTGTGTGTGTGTGTGTGTGTGTGTGTGTGTGTGTGTGTGTGTGTGTGTGTGCATGTGTGTGTGTGTGTGTGAGTGCATGTGTTTGTGTTTGTATTAGGGGTGGTCAATATATTTCAATGTCACATTTAGATATTTGTCACATACTGTGTCTTCACAGGGAGATTGTGGAGAATATATAGATATACATGAAGTGGAATTTCCATTGATAACTTTCACTAAAGCTATCCCTGTTTTTAACCCTTTCTCCCACTGTGCTCGTGATTGGTAATTTGATTGTCCTGTTAATCTCCCGATTTCATAGTAATACAAATCAAATGGCTGTAGCTGGCTTCGTTTCAAAGCCACAGTGAAGTTTGTGCTAGCATCTGAAACTAGAAGACCTGAGGCACATTGATACCAACCAGGTCATGCTAGCTTGTCGGGAAGGGGGCTAAATAATGGTCCAAATTAAGGCTACATTTTGGCGAGGGAAAATCTGGCACGGCGATTTTCAAAGAGGTCCCTTGACCTCTAACCTCAAGATATCTGAATGAGAATGGGTTCTATGTACCACAAGTCTCCCCTTCACAGATAAGGTAGTCTTTTTCGATAGGGTAGCCCCACCCTGAGGCTGGATTCACACAGGATCACACAGCGGTCGTACTGCGACAGAGTACAGGGCGATCCTACTTTGGGGGATTGCAACCCGACGTCAGGCTGCTGCTGACATCACCTAGTCAGAAGCCCCCCCCCCCCCCCCCCCCACACACACACACACACACACACACACACACACACACACACACACCAAAGAGCCTCTGCTTTGTCTGTTTCACTATCGTCTATTCTTATTTCTTCTCCTCTCTCTTTCTCTCTCTCAAAAGTCACGGCTGTATCTCTTCTTTATAATAACTAGAACGACCGCAACGCGGACTTATGCCTCCGCCATTAGTTGATTCTGGAGTCCAAATCGCCATTTGAGGCAAATTGGAAGAGATTCCGTCAAGGCGCTCCTGTGATGTTGCGTTACAGAGCTTGGAAATTGGGTGTGTAAGAGGTCACAGTGACCTTGAACTTTGACCACCAAAATGTAATCAGTTCATCCTTGAGTCCAAGTCGATATTTGAGAAAAGTTTGATTAAATTCCGTCAAGGCATTCCTGAGATATCGCGTTAACAAGCTTGAAAATGGCGTTCGAGAGCTCACCTTGACCTTTGACCACCAAAATCTAATTAGATCATCCTTGAGTCCAAGTCGATGTTTGAGACAAGTTTGATTAAATTCCGTCAAGGCATTCCTGAGACATCACGTTAACAAGCTCGAAAATAGCGTTTGAGAGGTCACAGTGACCTTGACCTTTGACTTTTGACCACCAAAATCGAATCAGTTCATCCTTGAGTCAAAGGCTACGTTCACACAGCCAGCCTTAGTGCTTGAATCTAATCTTTTCCCACCTAAGTGACTCAGGTCAGTCTTTCTCATGACTGTGTGAACAGTACAAGTCACATTGAAAGTTACTTTTTTAAAGACGACCTGGGCTACTTTCAAATGTGGAAAAACATCAGATTCGAATCTGATGTTTTGGAATGTGACTCCGGTGTGAACAGACATCTGGCCCATATCTGACTTAATGCTTCAATGTGACTTTTACGTCATTCCAGAGCGACAATTGTCACTATTCTACGCTGGCGGGAGGAGGGAGGACCAGATTGTGATTACAAACATGGAGGACAGCTGTGAGGGAGGTAATCAGTGGAGGGACAGTGAGGTTTTAGACCTCATAAGTATTAGCAAGAAGTAGCAGCTATTGCTCCACAGAAAGCCATTATTAAAAAAAAATCTAAAGGCTCTCTTTCTCCTCTTCCTCGCTATCATCTGCACCTGTATTCCCTGTCTTCCACTGCACAATAACTTGTAAATTGAACCGTAAACAACAGATGAAACAACATCGTCAGCTACCACCATGTTTACTGCTGTCTTCTTCTGGGTTTATGTAGAACAGCAGTGTGCTGCGTGTGACGTTATTGTTGTTCTTCTGCACATGCGGGTCACTTCAGGTCCGCGACCTGTTCACACTGGAGTCTGATATGGGCCACTTTTAAAAAGTCTGTGTGAACAGCCACACAAAAAATCAGATGTGAGCAACAAGTCAGATTCAAGCACTAAGGTTTGCTGTGTGAACGTAGCCTAAGTAGATGTTTGAGGCAAATTTGATGAAATTCCGTCAAGGTATTCATGAGATATCGCGTTAACAAGCTGGAAAATGGCGTTTGAGAGGTCACAGTGACCTTGGCCTTTGACCACCAAAATGTAATCAGTTCATCCTTGAGTCCAAGTCGATGTTTGAGACAAGTTTGATTAAATTCCGTCAAGGCATTCCTGAGATATCGCGTTAACAAGCTTGAAAATGGCGTTCGAGAGGTCACAGTGACCTTGACCTTTGACCACCAAAATCTAATCAGTTCATCCTTGAGTCCAAGTCGATGTTTGAGACAAGTTTGATTAAATTCCGTCAAGGCATTCCTGAGATATCGCGTTAACAAGCGTGAAAATGGCATTCGAGAGGTCACAGTGACCTTGACCTTTGACCTTTGACCACCAAAATCTAATCAGTTCATCCTTGAGTCCAAGTCGATGTTTGAGACAAGTTTGATTAAATTCCGTCAAGGCATTCCTGAGATATCGCGTTAACAAGCGTGAAAATGGCGTTCGAGAGGTCACAGTGACCTTGACCTTTGACCTTTGACCACCAAAATCTAATCAGATCATCCTTGAGCCTAAGTGAATGTTTAAGGCGAATCTGATGAAATTCCGTACAAGCGTTCCTCAGATATCGCGTTAACAAGCTTGAAAATGGCGTTCGAGAGGTCACAGTGACCTTGACCTTTGACCTTTGACCACCAAAATCTAATCAGATCATCCTTGAGCCTAAGTGAATGTTTAAGGCGAATCTGATGAAATTCCGTCCAGGCGTTCCTCAGATATCGCGTTAACAAACATCGTACGGACGGACGGACAGCCGTACGGACGGACGTACGTACGGACGGACAACCCGGATCCATAATGCCTCCGGCCTGGCTATCGCTATCGCCGGCGGAGGCATAAAAATCCTCCAGTTAGTTTGTCAATGAAAGCTTGCCTTTTGATATGAATCACCACTCAGCACGAAATGTTTCAACAACACGGCTCCGATACGACTGACAGCGATCAGGATGAAACCGTAAAATAGCAGATATCAAACAGAAACTAAACTAAAAAAGAGAGAAACTAAACTAAAGCTACGAAATAGCCTACAGCCTTTTGAAAATGTCTTTTCCTGGTTTGCTCGCACACATGCCTGTTTTGAAGGGGAGGAGGCAGAAAGGGGGGAGGGGTGAAGTGAGGCACTCCCACCTCGACGCACTACACGCGGCAGCTGCTGCGTCTCGCTGGAATCTGACTGAATGCACCCTTACTTACTCAATGCATTTGATTATGAAAAATAGAAATGTTGGTATAATAAATTTTAACGAGAGACCATAGAACATTTGACTCAGACCCTGCCCCCCGTCCCCCCCAAAAGAGGGGGGCGGGGGGGGGGGGGAGAGGAGATTTAAAAAAAAAAAAGTAAATTCTCTTGTGATTCATCTGGTAGCTGATCTGCTTGGTTTGTCCAAGTAAAACTCTTTTTATAAGGATCTTACGAAACTTCAATGGGAAAAATGAATGGAGAATTTCACTCCCTCGGCCCCATGGGGAACCCGGAAGAGGGTGTGACTTAGGCACTGTGTACACAGATGGCTGTGAAATGACATGTGTTTTGAATCAGAGGGGGGGTGAAAGGGGGTGTTAAATGGATACACAGAATGAATGTGAACGGTAGGGTGTGAATTGCCCAATCATCAAAAACAATGGTGATTGTGTTTGTTCTAGCAAGACAAACAGTTTTCAGCAACACAGCATGAAAACACTCTCTAGTATCATCCTATTTTAGCCTCGTACCCCATAGGTTTCCAACAGTGTCAGTGTCTTCAAGTGTGCCTTTCACAGTACGCAACAGTTACACAAAAAACACAGAAGGTTACAAGAAGAGGAGGATGAGGAGGAGAAGAGGAAGGACATTGTGGAAGAATGGCTGAGACCTCGGGTGGCACGATGCCAGTCATTTTTTTATTTTCTTACGCTTTTTTCCCCCCTGCTGTGTTGAAAGGTATAGGGGAGGGAGGGTGCAATCAGAGCACGATACACACTATGCAGTACTCTATCTCTACAGCAGGGGTGCCCAAATTATTTCCCATGAAGGGCCAAAACTCAATGTGGGTGGAGGGCCGAGGGCCAAAAATAAACGTTGTGGAATTACACAACGTATGTATGTATTGTGTTTTATAGAAAATTAACATTCTAAATCTAAAATAACATTTCAATATAATAATCTACTTTTTATCTGTTTGGTAATTGTAATCATTTGCAATTGGTTATATATATTTAAAAAAACTTATGCATTACATTTAATCAGTAAACACCCAGTTAAAAACGGTTGTATTTTCCACCTTTGTAATCAAGAGAGAAATTTGACTTAATTCACAACTTGAAAAATCCTCAAGGTACTTTGAAAATCAGTTTCGTAGTGGCGACGTATATTGTACTCTTTCAAAACAGCCACTCTCTGAGTGGCCCGCGGGCCCCAAATTGGTCACCACTGCTCTACAGAGATGAGGGGAAGAGCTAGGTGTCTTCAATCCAAAGGAAAGAGAGAGAGAGAGAGAGAGTGTGTGTGTGTGTGTGTGTGTGTGTGTGTGCGTGCGTGTGTGCGAGAGAGAGACAGATCAGCAAAGTCGACTCGTATCCCGCTGACCCAGTACTGAGAACATTAATGCAATGAAACACTGGGCTGAGGTCAACATCCCGACCTCCCTCTCTCCTCCTTCCCTCCCTCCTTCTCTGTCCTAACACATTGTCCTAACACATACCCCATCATCTATGGATGTTGCTATATCAGATACCTAGCTGATATCAGGCTGAAATAGAATACTAACATCCCATCCCATCCCATGCCTTCTTCAGAAGTTTACTAGTCCTCATAATGGAAATACACAACAACAACAACAACAACATAAGGATTAGATTATACTGCAACAGGCCCCAAGACGAAGTAAAAACTGCTCTGGGAAAGTAATGGATCAGAGACCTCAAAAGAAACAAATAAGACATCAACAAACAGAAAAACAATCAAAAACTACGGTGGTGGGGGCGGGGGGGGGGGGGGGCAGAATCAGCCTATAGAGCTGAACAGTCACGTGACATATCTTGCCCCGGAAGAGAGTTCCCATTCAGTTTCTCCATAGACCTTTCGAAAAATCCTTATATAATGAGTTTTAAGCCTGGAACCAAGCCGACCCGTGACAATAAAACATTTAACTTGGAGCGAAAACAAAAAATAAAGACGACAAAGAATAAAGAAAATATTTGTTATTTTTTGTTTTTTCTCCAACTGAAATGTTTTAAAGTCGAGCTGAACCCAAGAATGACTTTTCTTTTCTTTTAGTTCAAATACCTGGATATGCAGTGCACCTATTTAATCATGTATGCAAAACAAATCACAACAATCTAATTTATTTAGTTTTTCACACTTTTTCACGTCAAAAGTTCGTTTTTCAAGATTTCATTGATAACAGTAATTTACAGCTTGCTGACGTCACCCAGTACTTAACAAATTTAACACGAGAGGGAGGGGGTTGTGGGCACATTTACCACTGGTACAGGGTTGTGGCACGAGGCAAAGCCGAGTGCTATAAACCCTGTACCAGTGGTAAATGTGCCCACAACCCCCGACCTCGAGTGTTAAATTTGTTTTCTACAACAGCTACCAAATAATATAAAAAATACACAATTGTAACATCCAATTCATTTATTTATAATCATTACTGGTTTCAGAATACATTTATCCTTCCGCCACAGAATATAGTTCCATACACAAGATCAATGATTGCACTAAACATTTAGTTGCCTTTGAGCCAAAAAACAACTAACCTATTCCTTAACGGGATTCACAGTTATTGATACATTGCCTGTAAAAGTACAGTTATTTAAACAGTTATCTAAAGCAGCCCGTTTTGGTGGTGGTGTGTTGATATCTGGTGACGGCAGAGGGCGTTTGTTTGTTTGACAGTCCCAGGTTCGGGGTCCGGGCGCTAGTCCGACCTCCCGCTAGTCCGACCTCCCGCTAGTCCGAACTCGTGACAACTCAAGCTCAGCCAGTTCTCTCTCCCCAATTTCACCATGTCGTTCTTTGTTCACTTCACCTTCATCTTCATCTACTGTAACCACTGCTCAAAACTCAATCCACCCAGTAAATCAAACGTTACTACGAAATCGGACATTTCCTTGTTACAGATCGGCCATTTCCTTGTTGAAGATTTGCAGACTGACAGGCTAACAGTGGGCGGAGTCAGCACAGGGAACGGAGTCAGCATCAGGGAGCGGAGTGATACTGCGGTTGGAGCCGAACTGTAGATTGTTGGCGTATTTACCACTGTTGCTAGCCAATCAGAATCCAGTATTCACTCATGCCGTTGTAGGATATCAAATTTCTACCCCATTTCAACCAATCATATGACGACATGCCGCTGTCAATCAAATCTTCATTTCTGGATAATTTTCTCTTCCAAATGAAGTCGAAAATGGCGCCTAGTGCCTGTCATCTGGCAGAATTCCTATCCCATAAACTAACTACTAACTTGGCCAATTGTTAGAAACATGGATAAAAAACAAAAACTATAATATCTAAGAATGCAAAGAAATGTAACTGGCTCGTTAAAACGCGCATTCCAGGGATATCGTATCGTTATAGCAGCGATAATGGCGCATCCCAGAGCTTGGTTGTCAGGGGTCGCACTTCGGAGATTCCAGGCCGACGTGCTGCACTCTCCGCTCGGCAACACGAAGGCAGCTGGCTGCCTGCGGGTCGCTGAGCTCCACTCAGCCACTAACCTCCCGTCAAAAGGCTCTTCCCGAGGGGAGCGCCACAACACACTGAATCGCACTCGATTTGGAGGCGGAACACGCCAGGATTGGCCAAAGCCCAATCCAGTCCCCAGAATTGTCAAATAAAATCATCAACATGATACTATGACCCGCCTCTCAACCTGTCATCTTAGACAAACTATGTTTTCAGTCTGAAACGGACTCATTATGCACGTGACGAACAGGTTCAGTTCGACTTTAAGGTCACTCACGATTCAGTAGGTCATGGGCTGGCTTGGTTCCAGGCTTAAAATTATAAATATTTTTTAAGGATTTTTCTCTATGGAGAAAATGAATGGGGCTTCCGGGGCAAGAGATGTCACGTGACTCTTCAGCTCTATAAGTTAAAGGGGGACTAACCCCCAGATATGTATTAGAACAGTGATTTGAAAATACCTATGGAAAAAAACAAGAAATGACATAAGCTCTTGTCTATACTAGACTCTTTGGCTGTGTTCAAGTCAAGATTTTTTTTGGGAAATCGACGCCATTACAGTTTGCCTACCGCCTCAAAAATAATTTTTTTGAGAGGGGCAATATCTTTATAAATATCAACAACTAGCCAACGCTGGTGGCATGTATGGAAAGAGTGTTGCTCAAAATTGTTGATAGTTATATCAATTTGGTAATTCAGTGGCGAACTAGAAATTTAATTATTTTTCTGCATGTACTGTATCTCTATGGCAGGTGTCAAACTACGTTACGAGAGCAAAGTGACATGGGCTCGTTACAGCAGCACACCGCACAATAGGAGAAACCCCCCGCTCTGGGGTAACACAATGCGAGATTTCTCCACGTCATTCCCTCGTACAACTAGCGATAAACCGTGCAAAGAAATCTGTTTTTAATTTGCGTTTTGGGGCTTTTCGTGATTCTTGTTAAAAGTTGTGCAAAAGTTTTCCTCTCAGCGCAGTTGCAGGCTGCGCCCTGGCTGGCGAAACAGCCTGGCTCCTGCATGCATGGGGCGCTCTGTAACCTCACGGAGCAACAAACAAACACAGACAGAAATAGCTGGTGTGCGATTTTTCTTTGTGCGATTGAGGGAATCCCGCATCTTTTTGCGAAGGTGCGACTGGACAGGACGCTTTTCACAGACGGGCACAGTAGCTGAGTAGCCTGCTATAGTCGGATCTCTCCTCCTCCTCCTCCGCCCATTCACAGTCTGTCTGCTGTGCGCGCCCCCGCGGGTGCATGAGAGTGCAGACTCTCCCGTTTGACTGGCCGAGAGAAAGTGCTTCCAAGTCGGACTGATAATATAAACAACATAATTAGAGCTTATCCAGGTAAGATATTTATAATGTAATGACACATTCAGCGATAAACTGTCTACAATGAAGACATATGTCAAATATGACAACGTGGTGTTCAGTATTTTAAGAGCAAACTTCAATAGGAATAGGCTTGGAGTTCTGAGGAGCCGAAAGGGTACAGGGGAGGTAGGGGAGTAATTATCTTGAAATCCCATAGTCTTTGGGGGCACTGTGACGTCAGTGTGCCCCTAATCTCCCATTCATTTGAGAAAAAAAAAAGAAGCAGTGTTCGACCTTGCTACTTGCTTGATCAAACGGTCAAACCCAATCCTGCGCGCGCCCCCGGAGCTTGGAGCTAGTGCATGAGGTTTTACAGTACGACTCTCTCCCGCCCGCTCCCGCCTGCCTGGGCTGGAGACAGCTGCTTCCAACTCGGACTGATAATATATACATCATCATTCGAGCTTATCCAGGTAAGATATTAATAAAGTAGTGACACATTCAGCGGGAAACTAACTATAATTAAGACATGTGCCAACTTTGACGACGTTTGGTTCAGTATTTTAAGAGCAAACTTCAATAGGAATAGGCTTGGAGTTCTGAGGAGCCGAAAGGGTACAGGGGAGGTAGGGGAGTAATTATCTTGAAATCCCATAGTCTTTGGGGGCACTGTGACGTCAGTGTGCCCCTAATCTCCCATTCATTTGAGAAAAAAAAAAGAAGCAGTGTTCGACCTTTAGAGGGCGCTTATGCCAGATATGCTGCTGAAAAATGATACAAATGGTCAAATGGCAACAGTTTGGTGTCAAATGTGGAAATTTTGACCAGAATTCTTCACACATCACCCCCAAAGTCATATATATTGGTTAAAAGCTGAAAAAAAGTGTTTTGGGGGTTAGTTACACTTTAACTACTTAGAATTGGTATCGGCAGTGGCAAAATGGTATCGGTGTGCCACTACCTGCCGCCCTAACCCCTGGCTGTTGTGAAAGACAAGCCTCTGTCCCCTATCAAAATGCACAGTGCTCTGGATAAAACCATATTTGTTCAGCGCAGCATTTTGAAATGGCCGGTAATGCTAGGAGCTATGACAGGCCATGAGGTCACTGTCCCCATAGTAGACGCTGTGTCGACAGTAGAGCGAAAAACAATCCTGTAACATTAGATAGTGACCATCTGTGGTCTCATTAGTGGTGGTAATATCAGTGTATCAAGGTACACAATGGCCGTGCCCCAACGGTGATGACAGGGCATTTACCGCATGAGCAAGAGTTCAATTGCAGAGTCATTTCCCACGCGTCTTTGCTGGTGCGTCTACTTGGTGGTGAAGTTTGGAGATGGTGGTGGAGAGGAGCTTGCTTCTTTTTCTTTCTTTCACTTTCTTTATTTCCTTATTTATTTACAGAGACACACACACACACACAGATATACAATGTCTCTCACACACACACAATTTCTCACTCTCTCAGGGCTCAACAATAAGGTTTGCCTGTTTGCCCAGGACCCTACAGCCTGACGAAGACCAGAGGTTGACACGCGTTGCGTCTCTTGTGCCCTTGTCCTTCTCTGAAGATGTACTTTGTATTAACTGATTAAGTATACCTGTACATTACTTCTTTATTAAATTCTTCTATAAGCATCAAGAAGCTCCTTTTTCTATTTACTATTTACATAGGCCTGCTGAGCTATCTTGTCGCCACTTTTTTGATTTTTCCTTTGCCCAGGGCAAGTAAAATGCATATATATATATTTTGCTGTTGCTGTGCGCAGGCTGATATTTGGCTCATATTAAATGTTAACGTTAGGCCGTGTCTCCGACAGAGCGGACACACAGTAACAACGTTGCCATAACAACCACCCCTGTCAGAAAGACATGCACAGGCTAATAAAGGATAATAAAAGCTACATGTTACAGAGTAAGCCGACTATCAGTACGTTATTGCACGCATAGGCCTATCTTTACATTTAAATGTTTACATAGCAAAAATAAAAATAAATTAATAGAAGTATGTCAGTGTTTCCCCCTGAACAGCTGAGAAAGTGGACACTGTAAATAGTTAGCACTGTGAAGATGCTACAATTCAGTAGGTGGCGGTAATGCAACATTTAAGGATGCCAACCGTTGTAAAACACAGAAGAAGAAGCTGAGAAAAAGTAAGTGCTGTGGGGTTGCAGCTAGCGAAAACCGTCTATACAGCACTTTCATTAAATTAGTGTGCTTTGTTTAGACTATATGAGAGCTAATTGTACTAATGACCACCAAGTGCCCACACACACACACACACACACACACACTCCGATACATATTATTTCCATCACTCAGAGAGTAAACTGCAGTTTACTCTTTCACAAGCACACACACACACACATATACACATGGATTCACTCTTAGGGCTAATGTACACCGCCTCCGGAACAGATGCGGTACGGCTCCGGACAGACCCACTCTCATGTAATCTGTCAGACGGATGGGGGATCCGACAAAAATAGAACAGGTGCGTAATTTTTCTGTACCGCATGTATCACCCATCAATTAACATGGGCGAGAGTTGATCCGGCACTTTTGCCGGATCCGCAACGCAGCCGTAACGCATCTGGTGTACATTGCCTGTTACTCTTGAGCCGTTTTCACACATGCGCTTTATACCGGGAAATGACCAGAAAGCGGTGTAATGCCTTCATGTGTGAAAGTTGTTTTCCGGTATAAGCGCGCCCCCGTCATCGCAGACATTTGACCACTTCTAACCTTGTGATAAGAGCGGTATGCCTGCTTCATGTGTGGGCGTGCCGATTCCCCCCGCTCCCCTCTCTGCTCGCTCTCTGGCCAGTCCTTCAGTCCTCCTCAGTCAGCAGCCTGACAGGGACAGACACAGCGAAAATGGCAGCGGCTTGCTCTGAGAGTCTTGCAAGCCGCCCAACGCTTGTAGAGAAAGCAGATGCAAGAAGCGAAATGTGGAAGTATTTTGCTTACGTTGCCGACAGCGAAGGCAAGCCCCTGGACACATCAAACGAAGCCAGTCTGTAAAAAGTGCTTCAACGCGACGTAGGTGAACGGATAAACATCGAACCAGGCTATTTCTCTCAGACAGGGATCCCAACTTCTTCAAAGATTTCAGTTCAAAGACTGGTTAGCGAATGTGAAGGATACAACATACATGCCCTCTTAAGCCAAACGATTTATTGTGTGACAAGCAAACTTATTTCACCATCGGAGTTTTGCCGCCCCCCCTTCCCCCTCCGCCTCCCAAAATACAGCTTCTTTCACGGCTATTTTTACACATGTGATCCCTCAGGTGTGAAGGGAAATTCCGGGAAATAGCCGTTATTCGTTTACAGGCAATGTTCCTGTACGCATGTGTGAAAACAGCTTTTTTCTCTCTCTTGGCATTCACTCCCCCCCCTCTCTCTCTCTCTAGCCGTTTTCCCACATGCCTACCGGAAAATTACCTGTAAGTCAATATCGGACATTTCCCTTCACACCTCTCCTCTCGCATATGAGAATCTAGCAGCTAAATTGCCTGTATGTTGGGGGGCGGGGCGGCACTGCAGAGCGGGTGGGGAGTGACGTGTCGGCAAAACTCCGAATGGTGAAATAAGTTTGCTTGTTTATCCGTTCACCTGCGTCGCGTTGAAGCACTTTTTACAGACTGGCTTCGTTTGATGTGTCCGGGCTTGCCTTCGCTGTCGGCAACGTAAGCAAAATACTTCCACATTTCGCTTCGTGCATTTGCTTCGTCTGTGTCCCTGTCGGGCTGTGCCTGTGACTGAAGGAGGAGGAGGACTGTGGCCACAGAGAGCGAGCAGGCAGCAGAGATAGGGGAAAATCAGCACGCCCACACATTATTATCACAAGATAATTTCGCCAGTTTGCTTTAATGTGCGCGAATGATTAGATTATGCCCGCTGGAACATTAAGCAACGTGTGTACACCTCGCCCATGAGAGTGTCGCGGGAAATGACTGGACCCGTTCTACACTTGCGCCTGTTATCGCGCATACCGCTCTTCTGACTGGCTCGAAACTGGTGAAATCTCCGCGATGACGGGGTCGCGCTTATACCGGCATGGCGCCTTTCCCACTAGCCGGCATTAGACCACGTTCCGGTCATTTTGCGGTACAAAGCGCATGTGGGAAAAGGGCTTCTCTCTCACACACACACACACTCTCCCTTCCTGCCATTGAAATGCAGCGTGCGAGTTCCCCCCTCCCTGGGCTGACAGAGCGGGTGACAGGATAGTGGGACAGCACCAAGGTTAGCCAAGAACATGAGCGTGGTACAAAGGCCTGCTTTGATAAGAGCTTGTTGGGCACAGAGCACTGCTAATACCACGCACAGGGTCTGAAATGACAAAGGCATCACGTCACACACATTCAAACCAGCTCCAATTAACACATTTATGCTTTTGACAGAGGAACAGAAGGTGATGTTGCTAATTAACACTGAGTTCAGGGATTCCGTTAGCCGGTAATAGCCGGCTTTTAGCCGGTATTTGTTGCCGTAGGCCGGCAAATTAAAAGGTCGCCGGCTCAAGGGGCCGGCTGAAAATACGCCAGATAAATAAATTCCTTATATAAAATAGCCTAATATTGTGTGGCCTGTAACCTAAGTGATGTTGCCAATAAGCTACAGTACGACTTAAATAGAGATTTATTACATCATATGTTTTCCGCCCCCTGTATGTTGAGTGTTGGTGAAAAAGAAAAATATAGCAGACGCTTTCTTTACTGTAGAGCGCTGTTTAAAAGCTGCACAAGCAGCATCAGTCCCGCCGGCCAGCGCTGGACCCGCTGTGAGGAAACACACAGGAGGAACCCGACATGTCAAAACAGACATCCCCTGCTAGGCCAGTCCTTTTTTTAATCGAGATCATGCAACAAGTAGCCTACTTCAGCCGAGGCCAGCAAGACGGCAGCAAAGAAACAGAAGCGTGTCTGCCGCCGTCAAAAGCGAAAGCGACCCGACGTTAGGCTGTCAATTTAGCGGAGGTAAAAAGCATTTTGTCGGCCGAATCAATCAATCAATCAATGGCTCGTGCTTGTTGCCCGACGCTCGTATGTTGAGGAGATGAATCAAAATGCTTACCACAAATAAAGCCACATGGGAGCCGAGGACGAGTGCAGGAGAGCTGACGATTCAAGTTGTGCGCTGTCTGCACTCTGCACTGACACTGTTGCACTTATTACTAGGGGTGCACCGATCGATCGGCACGCAATCTGTATTGGCCGATTTTGACCTCAAATATGTGATCTGCTGCTGCAGATATTTCTTTATTGTCGCCGATCGCATAGCCGATCATGCTGCACGTGAGAAACATGAGGCAGCCAATTTTCATGTCTTCAATGTCTATCGTTTAACTTTCATATTGTGCTCTAACGTCTATATCATTGTGTTGCAAAGCACACGCTTTGCTTTCGTCAGTGTACTCACCTCCACACACCACACCAGACTGTCAACACACCCCTTGCGTCATTGAATCACACAAATCAGCTGGTGATTAGAGCAGACTCAGCAGAGAGAAGTTACCTCCAGTCCTCCCGCCTACCGAGGCATTTGCATGCTGTTAAGTCCGTGTTTGATCCATATTTGCGTGTATCCTCCTAACGTTAATAGCTCCGGTTAGCTTTAGCTTAATCGATAAAATAGTTAACTTGGGTCGAAGTTATTTTTCTTGTAACAGGGAAATCCCGGAAAATGGAGTATTTTTGTTGAGTGAACTGAACTGCATTGAACTGGTAACATGGAAATCCCGAAGTGGAATAATTTTTGTTATTTTATAAACTGAACTGAGGGAACTGGACTACTACTAGCCATTTAGTTCAACACAGTCTTGTGCTCCAATTATCTCACACACAAAAAATCATGTTGGCGGTTTCCTTTAGCCTACAAAATATAAAATATTGATGTAGAAAAAAAAGAAAATGTGCTGCACTTTCAATTTGATGCATGAAATGTAGGCCTATATGTAAAACGGAAACTGTTCTATAATAGACTGCTATAGCTGCTTACAAAATAAATAAATAAATATACATGTATATATATATATATATATCGGTGATCGGTAATCGGTGATCGGTCGATGATCGGTTGGGCAGATATTTCTCATAGGTGATCGGCAATCGGTGGCAAAAAACGTGATCGGTGCACCCCTACTTATTACTTTTAGCTAACGCTGCGTTGTTTTTTCATCAAGGCAATGTCCAGAAGATATGGGTTCATGAGTGTCTGCAAATGCAGATAGATAGGCTATAGGAGCATGCATGCATCTTGTCTGTTTCAATAACGAAAGCGTCCTTACCGAGAACGACGTGCCGACCAATTCAATATTCTTGCTGCGAAATCGGCCTCTTAATGACAACACTGGAATAAATATGATCGACTATAGAGGCTATAAAGAATAGACTATAGAGAAATAAATTGATTCGTTTATTCAGGAAACAATTATTTTATAACATCCTTTTTTTAATAGTGGCCGGTAAATATTCGATACGGCCGGAATTTTGGAACGTTACCGGCTGCACTGGCCGTCTGGGAAAATGTCTAGCGGAATCCCTGACTGAGTTGT
Source organism: Poromitra crassiceps (assembly GCF_964638095.1). Lineage (NCBI taxonomy): Eukaryota > Metazoa > Chordata > Actinopteri > Beryciformes > Melamphaidae > Poromitra > Poromitra crassiceps. The sequence goes on along the minus strand of NC_139624.1, from coordinate 30,039,215 downwards.
GTGTGTGTATGTGTGTGTGTGTGTGTGTGTGTGTGTGTGTGCACGCGTGCACGTGTGCGTGTGTACACAAAATGTCTTTGCCTCATTGAAATGCGTTCAACTATGTGTGTACAGTATGTGGGTGTCGTGTGGTGGTTACTCCATACATGACTGTAATTTCCAACACTCGGCAGGCTTTTGTGGCACGTCAATAATCACCAACTTGTAGAAAGCCAAGTGGAGGGGGATTAGACACCATTGCAGTGTCACACAATTACCGTAAAACCAACTGGAAAACTTAGAAGCATCGACTGTTACCTTCCTCCTTTTTAGTATCTTGTTTCCTAGCAGAAGAAATGTCACCAATACCCTTAAAACCTTCATTGACTGTATCTGGTATCTCGAGCGTCGCCCGGCATTCCTTCCATAACCCCGCCCACCCCATCTGCATTTATTTGTTAGCTAAATCGAGTCATGGAAGTAAAATGAATATCGTAAAACTTAAATTAATAACCCAGGCTTTTATTTGCTTCAATCACTCAACTCAACCGGCCTATATTTGGGACAAGTGTCTACTGCATTATGGGACACACCTTTAATTCCTTTTGCACAAAACTCTTGCTCAGCAAAGATGGGAAATACTATCAAAATGTTTATTTAAATCAGTATGAATATTACTGGGATAAAAATTAGGTCATCACGGTACGAAGTGCCTGGTGTTTTTCTGGGCAACAGGTGTACATCTTCTGATATAAAAGTTATTGTGAAGTACCTTGCGTCTTTCTGGGCAACAGGTGTACATCTTCTGATAGAAAAGTTATTGTGAAGTGCCTGGTGTCTTTCTGGGCAACAGGTGTACATCTTCTGATAGAAAAGTTATTGTGAAGTGCCTGGTGTCTTTCTGGGCATCAGGTGTACATCTTCTGATAGAAAAGTTATTGTGAAGTGCCTGGCGTCTCTCTGGGCAACAGGTGTACATCTTCTGATAGAAAAGTTATTGTGAAGTGCCTGGCGTCTCTCTGGGCAACAGGTGTACATCTTCTGATAGAAAAGTTATTGTGAAGTGCCTGGCGTCTCTCTGGGCAACAGGTGTATGTCTTCTGACAGAACAGTTATTGCGGTCGAGGATTCTGTCAAGCCAGCGAGCACTAGCAGCATCTTTCCTGTCTCTGCTGTCACTCACGGAGGCGTAGATTTCTTTAGCCTTCATCCTGATAATTTTGCAGGAGACTGTGAGATGTCGCCCGCATGCCGTGGATCCACTCTCACATGTTTAGCTCCAGCTCATCACTAGTCTTCTTCCTCCCCCCACCACGCAGCCTGGACTTCTTTGGACGTCCAACTTTATTTTTTCGCCACTCTCTCTGGGTCGAAGGAGAAATGTCTTGCTGCTGCCTCTCCTGAGTTTTGCTCCGCACATTTTGACAACTGACAGCTTGAATTTCAGGTCGTACTTTTCTCTCTGCCATGCCGCTCAGCAAATGTGATGTTTGAATGCAAGTTAAAAAATCAATCAATCAATCAATCAATAAATAAACAAACAATTATAACCGACTTCTAATTGAGACCGGCCTTTATTTGTCAAAACGTATAGCCACTCCCGGCCAGTCAAAAGGACTGGCGTTTAATTGAAGTTTCAGGGTCAAATGATTTGGACTTGGTGGAGGGCAATGCAGAGAGCCATGGCAGTGGATCAGTTAACTAGGGAGGGGAAGAGCAGACATGGTCTTGAAGGTAAAGACTAAAGGTCCTTACACATCAAGAGCGATGCGAATATACGGCACGAAATTGCGATGCGAGTTTTGACCCACCTGTCAATCACAGCCACAGATGTGTACACGTCGGAAGCGACTTTCTGAAAAATCGAACGTGGTTCGAAAAAATAAACACCGCAAAAACGCTCAGCGAAACTTCGCCGTCGGTATGCACGGTTGCATTGACTGATATAGGTTCGGAAAATATTATTGATGTGCGAATTAATCGCACGGAAAAAACGTGCTCGGTGTGTAAGGACCTTACGACCGCATTCAGGGGGGGTGCAATGCGAGCGTCGGATTGTATCTGAATGGGTCCTAACACCAGCCACCGTGGCCTCAGGGTCTGGAATACAGTAGAGCACGACTGTCTTGCTGACTGAGGATCAAGATGGTGGCTCTGTGTGTGTGTGTGTGAGAGAGAGAGAGAGGGGGAGGGAGAAGAGAGAGAGGGAAAAATAAAGGTAGGAAGGCAAACAGACGGATCATAGAGAGGAGGCGAGACAGAAGAAGAAAGAAATACCAAGGTAAGGACAGAAGCCAGGAGAGAGAAGGTGAAGACAAATCAAATAGAAAGAGCAGAGCTGTGAGAAGAGAAGCAGAGGGATCCATTTCATGGCAGATGTCTCACCATCAATCCTGCTGACCAGCTCCTCCAGGGCCTTGACTTTCCTCTGGATGCCTGGCTGGGCAAACGTATAGTTGTCCTGTGGAGGAGAAAGATGCACACAGTCAATATGGACTCCGGGCCCATCTAAAACAGTGAAAAGACTTCAAATATGTCTTCTGTTCTGTCAAGCCGCTGCAGGACTCAGCTTAGGACAATTTACATAGTGATGTTTTATACGGTGTGTGTGTGTGTGTGTGTGTGTGTGTGTTTGTGTGTGTGTGTGTGTGTGTGTGTGTGTGTGTGTGTGTGTGTGTGTGTGTGTGTGTGTGTGTGTGTGTGAGAGAGAGAGAGCGAGAGAGACGGAATGGATATTTTATAATAGTAAAATTGGTCACACTGTATATTCTGTGTAATTTCTTAGACACTGCAAAATTGATCCCTTGTTGTTGAGAAAGCTAACTTGATTTGTTTCGCATTTGATATTTTGCAGCCATTTGGCGTGAAGTCAGTGTATCACAGCAGATACTCAAAGGGTTTGAAATTTCCCATTTTCACTTTGCTAATTAATTTCCAGGACGGTGCAGTGGCCATTATGGATTTGAAGTGTTTTGCCAGGCCCATTTCACACCTCACACAAAGCCTGCAGTAAACCATCTTTACAAACAGCAGAAAATAGAAGAAATGGAGAAAATACACTGAGTAACTAAGACTGCCTGGGAAAGCATCCATTTGAAGACTAATTACCGTAAATTCCGGACTATAAGCCGCGGCTTTTTTCCCGTTTTTTGGCCCCTGCGGCTTATATAACGGTGCGTCTTATCTATGGATTTTTTCAGAAAAAAAAAAAAAAAAAAAAAAAAATCTCTCTTTTTTAGCACTCTTTCTAACTATAAATCCACTTCTGTTTTAATTTCCTCTCTTGCCCTCTTTTCACCACACCGCGGACACTGTGTGCACTGTAAAAATAAACAACGGTGGTGTTGTGTTATGTTGTTTTGTTGAAATGTTGTAATACGGTAAATGGGAGCTTCCTCAAACAGCCATCTCTTCCCGACAATCCCCTCTGTGCGTGACCACTTACATATGGTAATTACGGTAAGCAAACGGCCACTCGGGCAACAACTCCCTCCCCCGACTACCAGGAGAAAATCACAAACTTCGGCGAATTCACACAAAGGAAGATCAAGGAATATTCACAACAAGACGAGCAGTAGAAGCAACACTCTCACTTACCATGGGGAAGGTACGCAGAAATTCACACGAGGCAGCTTTCAAGTTGAAAGCAGTCAATCTCGCATTAAAAGAGAGCAGCCGCCGATCAAACAGAGCAGCCGCGCGTAACCTGGGCAAAAGGGACTGTCCGTCCGGGGGAGAACTACTGAACAACTCCCTCCCGACTATCAGGAGAAAATCACAAACTTCGGCGAATTCACACAAAGGAAGATCACGGAATATTATAGGAGTGTGAAAACATCCACAATTACCAACGGGTTCCAAAACGCTGGACTGCTGCGGGATGAAGAGGATGACGCCACGGGGACTGCCCCCTAGTCCGATACCTCACGAGTCCGATACCTCACGAGTCCGACACCTCATGGTTTTGGGTTAGGGTCTGGGGGAGGTTAGGTTTAGGCGTGGGGGTGGGAGAGGTTAGGTTTTGGGTTAGGGTCTGGGGGATGTTAGGTTTAGGCGTGGGGGTGGGAGAGGTTAGGTTTTGGGTTAGGGTCTGGGGGAAGTTAGCCTCTTTTTTCGGACTCGTGAGGTGTCGGACTCGTGAGGTATCGGACTCGTGCCATGGCACCTGAAGGAGAGAGGAGAGTGGTTGACGAAGCCACCCTGAACCTGTTCGTTTCCGACACTGAAGATGAGGACTTTGGTGGTTTCAGTACGCAGGAAGAAGAGGAAGACGAGGATTAGTGACTTGACTTCTCTGGTTACAGGTTTGCTGCACATATACGGTAGCCTATTGTTGTGTGATTTTGTCTGGGGATTAGTGACCTGACTTTTGTTTTGTTTTGTTGAAATGTTAATAAATGGGAGCTTCCCCAAACAGCGATCTCTTTCCCGACATTCCTCTCTGTGCACGAACCCTTTCATATGGTAATTAAACATCAAAACACCCGCGGCTTATAGTCCGGTGCGGCTTATAGAAGAAAAAAATAGTCAATTTTGGTCCCGCGGCTTATACACCGGTGCGTCTTATAGTCCGGAATTTACGGTAGTATTTGTATTTCTAAGAGCCGATGGCTGGCGTCTCACGACTGTCCCCTTCGGGTATTATTACAACTCCATTCTGACTAATGCAAGCTGATAAACAGAGGTTGAACCGTGACGAGTTCAGCTGGCTGGCTAGTGCCAAGACTACTGTCTTTATTCTATCTTTTAATAGAGTGTATGCTTTTCATGTTATCAGCTTTAGAAATACTAAAAGGCCATATACAAAATTTGAAGACCGAAATCAGAGTCTACATGACTTGTGACTTAATTTGTCAAGGAAAAAGAAAAATTTAAGGCTCAAAAGAAATTAGTTGGAATTTGTTTCTGTATAACTGACATTCCATAATATAATTTATAGGCAAACAATGACTGAGCCGGAATATGATCACTGGGGTAGGTAGTTCTGGTTGAACTTGCGGAATATAATATGTGCGAGAACACCATAGTGTATGAGCATTTTTCAGTGCGTGTATGTACACACACACACACACACACACACACACACACACACCAAGTATTAGGTTTCCTTGAGGGGTCATTTCAGAGTGGCTACAGAATAGCTGAGGTGGCAAACTATCCAACAGATGGAGAGAGAGAGAGAGGGCGAGAGAGAGAGCAGAAAAGTCATTTAGCAATAAACAGCTTCAGTTGTCCTTCAGGCTCAGCAGAACTGAGCTGTGTGTGTTGTGTGTGTGTGTGTGTGTGTGTGTGTGTGTGTGTGTGTGTGTGTGTGTGTGTGTGTGTGTGTCCTCCTGAGTCCGTCAGTGGCTGGCAGGGTATGAACCATATCCTCTCCTCCCTTGCTCCATCGCTCTCTCTCTCTCTCTCTTTCTAGCACTCTGTGGTAGGATATTTGAATTAAGACAGTGGCCTCTAACCTGCCCAGCCTGTAGGGGGGCGCTATAGACTGGAGTATGGATGGAAGTTCTTTGTTGTTCCACCCACTAGTCTTTATATGGCTGTGTTCACGGTAGTCTCACAGTAGCCAGCCATAGATAGATATCTACGTCTGGTGCACAACTCTGAAAAGTGGTTAAGGACCGCCCCCTAAGACCAAATCAAAATGCGTGACAGACATATGAATTTACCAACCACGGGCGGCGAGCCAGACTTCCGTAACAGCCCAGCCAATCAGAT
>NC_139624.1:30023518-30028518 GCF_964638095.1 Poromitra crassiceps | reverse complement strand
TTAACAGAAAGGCAGAGAAAAACAGAGAATAAGTCGTTGGGGAAACGGAAATCGCATCGCATCCGTATGCATCGATATGCATGAAGCGTTTTAACGTTAGATGTGCCTGCAGCAGGCAGCAGCCAATCTGCTCCCACAATTGAGCTCCTCCATGTCCGCTGCGACAGGCTGTCGCCGACAGCCCATTCGCATGATCAGCCGTTATTATTCTCAACTGGAAGCATACAGTAGTAGCCGGTGACAAACACACGCGGAAAAGGCTGGATGTCGCCGACGCGCACCCTTCACAGTGCAGAGCAAACTCAGCAGAGAGCCACCTCCCATAAGGAGGAGTGTGCAGTTGAGGCGGGGCGGGGCGGGGGGTGGGGGTGGGGGGGGGGGGGGGCACGCAGAGCAGCACACAACACTGACCCAGACAGCAGGACAGGGTTGGCAAACGCAAGCCAGAATATCCGATGCCCACCAGCAGCAAATCAAGATCAGCAAGAAGCTGCAACCAGCAGCGCACGCAGGGGCCAGCGCTGCTGGTTGCAGCTAAAAATATTATTCTGCCAAACAAAATTCCCTGGCCTTCACTGTTTTATTGAAGGAAATTATTTTTGAGGTGTGACTACATCAGAAAATTAGCTTCAGAGTCAGTGATGTGTTTGAAATGTTTAATTTCACAAAAGGGCCATTATCTCAGCTTCTAAAAAAACTGCTCTTTTTTGTTAAATCAAGCTATCTTCTCCGGCTGATAACTAAAGAACGGAAAATGATATCAATAAACCTGTTTTTGCTGATGATAGAAAAGAGTCTCATCGTTCTTTTTGCGTGTTCATTGTTTACATAGTAATATCACACAATATTCTGTGGGCCTCGAGAAATCACTGAAAAAAGCTCTGAAACTCTGGCACTGGGAGCGTCCGTTCTCCAAAAGTGGCTGGCACTCAATGAGTTAACTAATAATCTCCATTTCCTACTCCAAAGATTAACAACATTTAACATTTGTGCGTGCGTGCATGCTGTGCGTGCCGTGCGTGTGTGTGTGCGTACATGCGTGTGTGCGTGCGTGTGTGTGTGTGCGTGCGTGCGTGTGCGTGCGTGCATGTGTGCGGACGTGCGTGTGTGTGCGTACATGCGTGCGTGCGTACATGCGTGCGTGCGTGCATGTGTGTGTGTGTGTGTGCGCGTCTGTGCGGTGAGTGCCTTGCAGAGACGTACAGTGTGGTGGTATTCGTGCTAATAGTTGAATGAAAGAAGAAGACACTGAGGATGGATCCATTATCACCTTAGAATGATAAGAAAACAGCACATTTGCTAGCAGTGATTAAAGCAGCAATGCTTTGCTAACTAGATACTTAGCCTCCCACCCAGAGATAGAAACTGCACACACTCCTTTTTCTTATCCTATTAAAGATGTCTCCGTTCCTGTGTGTGATTTACCAGTCTTACCCTATATCCTCACCACTTCCCCCTGGCAGCTGCTACCGCTTCCATCTGCACTGACCTGCATGTAAGCTAGCTAAGCTAACATGATGCCGCTTAATCTGTGAATCTGTGTGAAAGACAGAGGGAGAGACCAAAGCAGAGGGGAGTGCGTACGTGCGAGAAACACAGCGAGAACCAGAGAGGGAGGTGTGTGCGTGTGTGTGTGCGTGCGCGTGCGTGCGCGCGCGCGTGTGTGTGTTAATAGCCTAGCTGTCCTAGAACGGTGGTGGCAGCCTTTAGCTCCATCTCTCTGAAGACTGCTATGTTGTTGCTCTATCAAGGACAGCCACTGGCTAGTCTTCATTGGCAAGAGTGGTGCATGGAGGACTGGGACACACACACACACACACACACACACACACACACACACACACACACACACACAGATGTATGTACACATGCACGTACATACACACACTTATTAACAGAGCATACTGCCTCCTCTCATCTACGTCTCTTACACACACACACACTTCACTGATGCATATGCCTGTAAATGAGTGCAAACACACATGCATCACTTACAAAGCCCATAAGACACACAGATACAAGCACAGATACAAATATGTTGCCAGACATCACACACACACACCTCCACCAGCTGGTAGATAACTGCTCCTCTGTGTGTGTGTGTGTGTGTGTGTGTGTGTGTCTTGTGTTGAGACGAGTGACAGCACGCGGTGGCGGTAGGGAAGCCTTGGGGAAAGCAGAAGAGGACAGAGCGTCTGGTTTGGTCTGGGTACCGTCTGCTAGACGTCGGTCCTCGGACCCCTGCTCCCACTCCAGGGAGGCCCCATCTCTAGCTGGTACCGTGGAAACAGACGGTTACCTTGACGATGAGCAGAAATCCTCTGGTTGGCTCATGCTTCAAAAGAGGGGCTTTAGAGGCAGCTCAGTGGTGGAGCGGGAAGCGTGCCAATTCGTCGTTATCACACTCTGATGTCATGATAGTTTGTTGTGTGCTATATTGTTAGGCTAGTTCAGTGGTTCCCAACGTTATGGTCGTGACCCTAAATGGGGTCACCTGGAACTCAAATAGGGTCGCCTGTTTTTATTTACAATTAAAAACTACTGAAGATGATGAGGGTCACTTGCAATCTTTTTTGGGTTTTCTTTGTTCTGAGTGTAAAGTGATAATATCTAAGATTTCAGTTTTGTTCTCTTGGGTGACACCTATGGCAGATTATGTGACATTACTAATGTCACATAATGTCACTATATACTGCAAAGGCTTCCATCAATGGGCCATAGCCTCAGTCACCATGTTAACTCACCATCAGATACATAGTGACTTTTTTTTAGATGAAAATCTTTGAGATTATAAATTTAAATCAGGATTCTGAGAATAAAGTCAGAATTCTGAAAATAAAGTTAGAATTGAGTTTAATGTCAGAATTCTGAGGAAAAAAAGTTCCGAGTTGTCAGAATTTTGAGGAAAAAGTCTGAATTTTGAGATTAAAGTCAGAATTCTCAAATTAAAGTCAGAATTCTGAGGGGGAAAAGAAGCATACTGTTACATGTGACATCACTGACGATGTCATCACTGATGATACTGTATTATCAATGGTGTACCGGAATTGATTGTCTCGGGTCGCTAGGTTTTGTGACGTCAAAGGTCACAAGCCAAAAAAGTTTGGAACCCCTGGGCTAGTTGAATGCTCCTATATTGTCTTCCATGCGAGAAGTGGAGCAGTGTTTTCACAAGAATTGCGTATTGCCACTTTACATGGTGGCAGTAAGGGCGGCGTTATCAGCGATTTCCACTCTCACTTTCAGGCCCCAATAACGCCATTGCCATGTAAATGGAAGGCCCAATGCAGGGAGCGTTGTCGTGTAAAGTAAACTAGGCCTGATAGTGGTTAGAGAAGTGCGCTTGCGACAAACGAGCGAAGGGATATGACTTCTCAAAAACTAAACCTGACTGTGCCAGAGTGTGTGTAGTGTACTGTGTATACTGTATGTGTGTACTTTATGGTTTAGGCCATAGGCTGTGTTTGTTGTGTTCGCTAAGTTTGTTTGCAAATACATGGAGTTCAAAATTACAAACCACCTCAGCTTTATTGGACAGCGCATTTGATAGACAAGTCGATTTTTGAGACGATAACATTTTAATGTCTCAGTTGTTACAGTTTCTGCTAAGTGAAATTGTAACATTCTAACATTGTAACAGTTGTATACAGTCTTTGGTCTTTGCCTGTTCTCAAATGTTGTGCCAACTACCCAACACGCACTCTGTTACCGTGACCCAATCAAATCCAAGTAAACAAACAGGTTTCTGATTCGCTAATAGCTAATAGTAGTGTCTTAACTTCTGCAAAGTACCTGTTTCACTGCTGTCTCGATGGTAAAATAGACAGAAAAAAAGAATTAATTAATTGCATGCAAGTGAGAGTGCCTTTTTCTCTTTATTGATTCTAGACACAAATGGCAATGAAAAAATAGGAAAATGCAAAAATGGTTGCATATTAAGTAATCTGTCCAGTAAAATTATTCTTGCTAGGTGAGTTTTTTTGTTTTTAAAAGCCCTTTGCAGGTGAGCCAACAAGTTCATTTAGGCACTGTGTGAATGTACTGTATGCATGTGTATCCATCCCACTCTCAGCTACTCCAGTTGCTGGTTGCTGTGCAGGAGGGTGAGTCTGAGGTCAAATTAAAAGCTCCTGAAAGCCGCCAACTGTGCACCTAATGGATAGAACAACATTTCCTAAAAGGTCTGGATCATGTTGCACGGTAGTGTCTCAAACTATGGGTTATGAACCAAAATGGGGTCAGAGCAGGGATTCCGTTAGCCCGTAATTGCCGGCTTTTGGGCGGTATCACGTGCAGTGAGCCGGTAGATTGAAACGTCAACGGCCACAGTGGTCGGTTGGAAATATGCCAAATAAATAAATAAATTAACAGCATATATATACTGTGTATATATATAGCCTAATCTTGTGTGACCTAAATGCAGGTCTGATTTATTGATTAGGCTGTCAATTTAGCGAAGGTAAAAAGCTGCTTTTTACCTTAGTTAAATTGACAGCCTATGTTGGGCGAATCAATCAATCAATCGCTCGCGCTTGTTGCCGACGCTCGTATGAGATGAGGAGATGAATCAAAATGCATACCCCAAATAAAGCCAAATGGGAGCCGAGAGCGAGTGCAGGAGTTGACACAGGTGCCAGGTGTGGAGCGGGACGGATTAAGGTGCGTAGCCTATTGCAGTAGATTTCCTGTTGTGGTAAATCTGGAACGTTACCGGCTGCATTGGCCGTCTGAAAAAATGCCTAGCGGAATCCCTAGGTCAGAGGCCTTTTTTCTGGCGGGTCCCCATTTGTCAAGACTACTGATGAAATATAATGCGTTTGGATCCCAGGGTGAGATTACATTTCTCAAACTTAGGTCCTGGGCTGGGAAAAAAAAAATACATTATGAACCCCCGCTGTACAAGGCATATCTGCAGAATTAGCATAAAAGGCAAGTTTTCATCTGCTGCCTTTAAAACTGCAAGCCCTCAGGGGTGTGCTAACAGAATAATGGACTTTTTA
>NC_139624.1:29971018-30018518 GCF_964638095.1 Poromitra crassiceps | reverse complement strand
CGAGGGGGGTGGGGCACGCAGGGCAGCATACAACACTGACCCAGACAGACCCAGACAGCAGGCTCGATGGACAGATTGGTTGGCAAACACAAGCTAGAATATCTGATGCCCACCAGCAGTAAGTCAAGACCAGCAAGAAAGTGTAGGGTCTGCGCAGCAGGGGCCAGCGCTGCTGGTTGCAGCTAAAAAATATTATTTTGCCAAACAAAATTCCTTTGTTTTCGCTCTTTTATTGAAGGAAATTATTTTTGAGGTGTCACTACATCAGAAAATATTAGCTTCAGAGTCAGTGATGTGCTTGAAATGTTTCATTTCACAAAAGGCTGATTATCTCAGCTTCTAGTCTGAAACGTCTGTTTTTGCTGAAATCAACCTATCTTCTCCGGCTGATAACTAAAGAACGGAAAATGATATCAATAAAATTTTTTTTGCTGATGATACAATAGACTCTCATCGTTCTTTGGGCGTGTTCGGTGTTTACATAGTAATATCACACAATATTCTGTGGGCCTCGAGAAATCACTGAAAACGCTCTGAAACTCTGGCACTGGGAGCGTCCGTTCTCCAAAAGTGGCTGGCACTCAATGAGTTAACGATCAATTATCGATTTTCGACAATTGATGAACATCCCTAGTGTGTGTGTGTGTGTGTCTGGATGTGAAATAAACATCAGTTTCCATTGAGTATGACAGTGGTTCTCAATGTGGGGTCCGGGGACGTCAATGGGTCATTGAGGGGGTTCCAAGGGGTTGCCAGCAAAAAAGGGGAATCATTTATTTTCACTATAATTCCATCCATAAGTAACAAAATGACAGAATGTACATGTCTCACAATTTTGGTAATGGGTTTTATACACTTTCTGTGTAATGAAACATTGCAAGCAAAAATCTTAGGAGACAAAATCCTATCAAATGGGGGTCTGTGGTCTAATTTGTGTCAGTGTATGGAGTCCTTGATATGAAAAAGTTTGAGAACCACTGGTCTATGCAACCAAGAGCATGTTGGCTGGTCAATACATTCATTTGAAAACAGAACTGATAAGGTGGTATGTCTCAAGCCTTAATCATCAATACTATGTGTATTTCAATGTGATGTGCCAAAAAGTGAGCGCCTGTTTGCACATCGCCCAAAAGTCTGCTGCCAAATAGTGATCGCACTAACGTTAAATGCTGGAAGAGGAGATTTTACAAGTGGGATTCAAGTCATATCTGACTCTTTTTCAATTTATTTCAACCCAACAAAAGTTATCTCTCGAATATACAGTATAGCTTAATCCAGCACTATCATCTTCTTGTTGCATTTTCACGATTCAAACAGGCAGACGGAGGAAAAGAAACCATTCAACTTTTACTTGTTTACTCCCCAATTTGGCTCTCTTCCAAATAATCCAGCCACTGTTACTATTCATGAAATGAAATAAGGATCATTAATGGTTTGTAAAAGTGCCAATTAACAACATAACAGAAGTAAAACATGTGCTGCTCTGCGAGCCACATGGACATGGAGCGAGCTACTGTAACTTGTCCCAATTTCCCCCCGGGGATCATTAAAGTCTTTCTGATTCTGATTCTGATTCTGACATCGTACTAGGACTAGGGGCTTGGTTGGTTAAGATCCGTTTACGCGGCGGGGGCGCACTCACAACAGACAATTGTGTTCATATATACACCCCATCCGAGTAACGTCTGGATATCTTCAGGAGTTTTACTAGTCATTGACTACTCCCAAATAGTCGTCGACTAGTCAGGGGAAATATATAATTTTATTCAGAATGGAAATGGAAATGAAAAAAATTATAGAAAATGATTGTTCAAATAAATGTATTATAAATCTTTTATTTATTTATATTGTTTATTTATCAAAGCACATATAAATGAGTAGTCGACTATGATGCACAGTGTCGTGTCGACTAATAGTTTTGATAGTCGACTAGTCTGTGAAACACCTAACAGGTAGAGAAGTATTCTAGGCTTGTCAATGAAGGGCAATCCCAAACCAGCTGGGAGGGGGGGCCCTGGAAAACTCCCTGAAACCCTGACTGATCGAGTGAAGCTGCTTAGTGGTCAAACCAGCTGGAAGGGGCCCAGACAGGCAGACAGGCAGACAGACAGACAGACAGACAGACAGACAGACAGACAGACAGAAAGACAGACAGACAGACAGACAGACAGACAGACAGACAGACAGACAGGCAGACAGACAGACAGACAGACAGACAGGCAGGCAAAGACTTCACATTCTTATTATAGGATGCATGGAAAACTCCACTTTTGTCCTAATGGAATAGCAGGGATGTTTGGCACATGACCATGATTACATTTATGGCATAAAGGCACCATTAAACACTTGGCAATGACAGAAAATTATTATATATTTGGCATTAAGGTATTTTCCTTGTCCAGTGGCATGAAACGGTCACTCTCCATCGCCTAAACAACGATCAGAAAGTGAAAAGAAAATCCCAGCTAGCTTCCAGTATGAGTGCAGATAAACACTCACACACACTCACTTTACAAGCACTTATGACACATAAACATCCGCTTGTACGTTGTAACCATGGCTGTTTGGGCTTGTGGCAGAAGGAAAAGTACTGTAAGGGCAGTAAAGCTGTGTGTGAGTTTATCTGTGTGAGTTTATCTTACTGCCACTGGGTGTTAGTCTGTGTGTGTGTGTGTGTGTGTGTGTGTGTGTGTGTGTGTGTGTGTGTGTGTGTGTGTGTGTGTGTGTGTGTGTGTGCGCGCGCGCGCGCGTGTCTTTATGACTTTAATATGAGTGTTAAGGGCAGTGACATCGCTACAACGCCACCAACATTCCATCATCGCTCGATATTGATTTGGGATGCTGTCACTCGTAAAAAGTATAAACACTACAGTGGTTATAGAATTTGTTCTCATAATCTAGTTAACCTAACATTACTTTACATTGTTACTTATAGAGCTGAACAGTCATGTGACATTTCTTGCCCCGGAAGTGAGTTTGCAATTCATTTTCTCCATAGACATTTTGAGAACCTTAAGCCTTTTAAGGCTAGAACCAAGCCAACCTGTGACCTACTGAATCGTGAGTGACTAGGGCTGGGCGATATGACCAAAATCTCATATCCCGATATAGGTCATTTCATATCCCGATACCGATATATATCACGATATAGCATATTTTCTGTAAATTCAATTTATAGTTTATATAAAATGACCACATGGCCATTTATTTATGTAGCAGTTAAACCAGTTAAAATGTTGTCAAACCTCACAAAGGATACATGCATTCAGAATACAGATAAGCATGGCTATTCTTTACAACACAAATAATAATATTTAGTTGCAGGGCAGTAGAATGAAACACAAACTGAACCACACCACCAGTTCGATTTTCAAAGATTACATTAGAGCAAAACGGGTAGAATAAAAGTTATTTAGCATATAGTTCAGTCCAGTTCTCTCAGTTAATTTATAAAGGAACAAAAATGCTCCACTTCAGGATTTCCATGTTACCAGTTCAGTTCACTCAACAAAAGTACTCCACTCCGGGATTTCACGGTTATCCAACCAACACAACTCTTAAACCCAGGGAAAGCTATAAGCTAAAGCTAACGACAGACATTTTGTTGTCGGCCCTCAATGGATTTCCTTGGGATGATGAGAGGATGGGAGGAGATGTTTTGCCAGGTTTAACGTGAGGAGGACACATGCACATATGGATCAAATGCGGACTTAACACAGCGCAAATGCCTGGGTCGACTAGGCGGACGGAGTGGAGGTAACATCTCCCTGCTCTTTAGCCTACTCACCGGCTGATTTGTGCCACTTATAAAGGGACGCAAGGGGTAAAGAGTGTGATTTGCAACACAACGATATAAACGATAGAGCATCATATGAGACAAAATACATTTTCTATCGTCCAGACTAGGGCTGGGCAATATAATCGATACGGCAATATATCGCGATATTTTATTTCCCGATACTGTATCGATACTTGGAAGCCAAGTATCGCGATATTAATTATTAGGGGTTCAAGCCCTGAAACCCTATTGTTTTTCCTCCGGTTTATTATTCTCGTTAGGGGTTCAAGCCCTGAAGGGGCTGAAACCCTATTGTTTTTGTGCCGGTTTATTATTCTTGTTGTTCATCTGCCCCAACGCAAATTCCCGTGAGTTGGTAAATGGTAGAGACCTGACATTTGGCCCAATGACAGATATTGTTGGCTGGTAGGTGCTCAAAAAAGATTTTTCGAATCGGCCTGAAGGTGGCGCTATAATCGACGGTTTTACGTTAAAGGCCATAACTTCCACGCCGTTGGTCCGATTTTCAAACTTTTTTTTCCCAGATGTTCAGGTGGACCTGCTCTACAAATTTGCCATAAGGACCCTCAATGTCCGCCTGGAAAGTTTTTGAGATATTTGGAAAAGTTTGGAAAACACATTTTTGACATCTCCTCCTAGACCGTTGGACCGATTTGCACGACCATCGCCAGGAAGCATCTATGGAGCAAGCTCTACAAACTGGCTTTTTGAAACCTTTGAAATCTCCTTTCGTTTCGGAGATATTAATCGTTAAAGTTGTGAGAGGGCGTGGCCTATCAGCTAAATTGTCATAACTTCATTACCGATGAAGGAATCTTCACGAAACGTGCAGGAGGTCTTCGCAGACCATCCTAGACCATGCGTGTCAAATTTTGTGCAATTCGACCAAAAGGGGGCGCTATAGCAGCATTCAGTACCTGTACCTTCTAAATTGTTTGATTTTGAAGGGCGGCAGGAAGTGCTGATTCATTGGAATTATGGCCAGCCTGACGTCTTGTATTGACAATTGACACTTCTGAGCTGATTTCAGAAAAGAAAATGTCATTTGGCCTGTAGGGGGCACTATTGTTTGCCTATGGGGGGAGCTACAGCAACGTATCTCCGCAACCGTAACTCGTAGACACTCACGGATGGCGACGTTGGACTCGGGGTGGAAAAGTAACTGACCGAGGCCCGGAATCACCATCGCACCTTCCGTTTCCCAGATAAAAGCAATAATTATTGTGCTTGCTGACAAGCAAGGCACAATCTTAAAGTCTGACATACTTATTATTACTCTTACACTTTACACTTACTCACCTTATAGCCCACTTGACCCATTGTATCAGGACTTCCTGTTCCAAAAGTTGGCTATTCTACCTACTCAAACTAGTTTGACTTATCTGGTCAAAGTTTTGAATTTGAGTTTGAGTCAGAACAGTCAGAATAGGTTTATAAGTCACAATTCCTGGGAGTCCTCATTGATGAGTCACTTGATTTGAAATGCCACATTGAACACTTGTTAACAAAATTGTCTAAATATGTAGGTTTATTTGTCAAAATAAGACATTTTCTTCCTTTGTCTGCTCTATTGACCCTTTACAAAACCTTGTTTGAACCTCACATCAACTACTGTAATGTCATATGGTGCAACACCTTTCCTAGTCACTACAAGAAACTTGAAAGTCTACAAAAGAAAATAATATGAGCCATGTCATGGTCTGGGTTTAACGCACCAACTCTGTTCCATCGCTATGGAGGCTGAGGCTTGCTGATTTTGATCTTCACCAAAATGCTTGCTTGATGTATCAAGTTGTGGATAATATGAATTTCAGACTGGCTGAGCTCATTCCAGTCTGCTGTCCCCTGCACACTCATAATACTAGAAATAAACATGTTATCTCTGGTAAAAAGAAAAAGAAAAAGAAGAAAGCTTAAATGTACTGGCTTAATGCAGGGGCCCGCAGATCTGGAATGAGCTTGATGACAGTACGAAAATGTTGAAATCCATCTCCACCTTTAACAAACCTCTGAAAGAAAAACTGCTCAAATGCTACTTGTAATGAGTATCTATACTCCTCTGATAATGGAACTCTGTCATTGTATTATGTATTATGTGGTATATGTATGTTCTATGTCTTGTATTAAGCGTCATCTGATACGTGTGTTTTATTTGTTTGTCCATTGATACCTGTAGCCTTTTATGAGATCAGCGTCCCTTCAAAAGCTTTAAATAGCTTTCTGGGAGACCTGGCACACTCCCATTGTTAATCTGATGTTGGTGATGATTATGATGACGATGATAATGTATGGTGATGATAACGATGATGTTATGTGTGTGTGTGTGTGTGTGTGTGTGTGTGTGTATGTGTGAATACATTTAATTTAATTTCAAGTGTAAACACAAACAGAACTTCTGATGGTCTACTTCCTGTAATTACTCTCTTATCATGCCGGGCTGTCTTCTACATGAGGTGAATTGGGAGAGAGAGAGAGAGAGAGAGAGAGAGAGAGAGAGAGAGAGAGAGAGAGAGAGAGAGAGAGAGAGAGAGAGAGAGAGAGAATATACACTAAAAAGATAGGCTATTGGTCACCTAACTGTATAGCCTACTGTAAATAGAGGTGTGTGTGGGGGGGGGGGCAGACTTGAAGCTTTTATCAGAGCAAAGGCAGGCTCTGTGGTGGTGTAAGATACTGTTTGTATTCCAGCTTTTGGGAGGCTATTTGTAAGTTGCCTAACCTATCTTCACGTCTAAATTACAATTTGTTCTTATTAATTTGGGTATTTTGGCAGTTTAGATGCTGGAGGGCATAAGTGAACACACTATTATTATTATTATTATTATTATTATTATTATCAGCATCATCATCATCATCATCATTATTATCATCATCATCATCATCACCACCATTGTTGGAATTTCTCCCCTCAGATGTGGACTGCATGGATGATGGATGAGACAGCCGGACACAGCTGCAGTCAGGCTCACGACATTAAACTGTAAACATCAATATGACCGCGACCAGCTTGTCTCGCTGAGCTTTATGAAACGGCCCGCACTGAGAAAGGCACTTCTCGCAGCACGCACGGCTACCGTCATACATTACGCTGCACGCAGCCCCAGTCACAGCTGCAGCACCTTACAGTAGCCTTCAAAAATAAAAGCATAGAGCGCTACAACATGTCAGTTTCAGTTTGATTTGACAGTGTTTGTGTCAACTTTTGTATCTGTTCTTGCAATTTTGTTGTTCATAAATTGATCCAATAATGTACGATTAGCCTATGTGATTAGAAGAAGGAGTACGGTATGTGATTAGAAGTAGCCTACGTTTATTTTGAAAAGCAACGAGAGGAAGTCCTGCAAGTAATTTTTGGTAACTTACTTTCTTCCTGATTCCAGCAAGATTGACCGACCTCACTGAGCCACAACCTAACTTCCACGGTAAGTCTGTTAATGAATCATCTTAATCACATGAAAATCATTTGCCAACATGTTGAGAGTACAATTGGCCTCTGTGGAACAACTTGAAAGTCACTTTTGTAACGTAACAGAAGAACTGTAGCCTCAATTTGCTATGGTCGCGGCTGACGGCAGATCAATGCTAGGTCTAGCCTCTGATGTGCCGCCGCACTGACGTGTCTGAGTGTAGACTGGAGAAAAGAAACTAACGTCATTAGCCACAAATCTGGTGATTTCTTCTGGCCATGGGATTAACGTGACCAGCAAGCAGCAGTAAGCCAGGCAATGACGATAGCTGAGTAGCATGTGCTTTCATCACAGCTAAGTCATCAATGCTAATTATTACCATCAATGTTAGTGGAGGTTTAGCTAACATATTAGCATCAATCCTAGCGGAGATTTTTCTCTGTTAAAACCACATATCCAGAAATGGCAGTGGCAAGAGAATACACACAGGCTTAGATAAGGGGCTTACCTACATGTCTATGAGGGGGGATTGTGTTCACAACATGTACAACTAACGTTACTTGCAGGTATGTCTAACCAGAGAGATACGAGGAACAGTACAGCCACACTCAGACAGCCAGGATAGGAGGGAGCGCTTGTAATTTACACCAGCGCAGCTGAGCGCATGCTGAAACTGTCACGAGCGGGTGGAGTTGAAGGTGTTACCGGTGGGCATGTTATGTAATCGGTGTAAGGCTCCCCACCGTGTAACACCGGTAACACCTAATATCGTGGCAAGCCTAGTGCCCAGTTGAGAACGGGTACCCTCCCTTTGGCTATTGAGGTTGGCAGGTTGAATTCTATTGCTGAGGAGGAGAGACGTTGTACTGTATGTGAATTAGGTGTTGTGGAAGAGTATTTTCATTTTTTGTTTCATTGTACGCTATATGAGGAACCAAGATTGTCTCTATTTCAGTTAATGCAAAATAAGAAACCAGAACTATTTTGGTCAGGAGATGATGCTAAGTTGGAATGGCTATTCAGAGATTAATAGTCTTCAGTTTGGCCAGGTTTATTGGGAGTGCTTGGAAACTCAGAATGGAGAAGTTGTTCAACTCTGTCTTGTTTATGTTTGAGCTTTTTGTAGCTTGTTTGTTGATTTGTTTGTATTGTTGAACTTGAATGATTTGTGTCTTGTAAGCCCAGATGGGTTGGGCACCATGAATATGGTGCATGACACAGAAATAAAAATGTATCTATCTATCTATAGATATAATCAACTCAATTGAATCATCAATCATGAATGCAGACAAAATGAATTCAGGTCGAGCAATGTTTATTTGTGCCATTTCAGATGCCACTGAGAAAGAAACGCAGAATGGCAGAGATTGCCCGAAAGAGATTCACCAAAGCAAACGTAAGTGGCGTCATTTCAGCAAAAGCCAAGGTATGGCAAGGTAGGTGGTGGGGGGTGAAGGGTGGTGGATTAAGTGTGTGAAATCGGTTGTGGAATAGTCCATTTCGGTGAGTCACTTCTATATGCAATTGAGTTAGCCTATGTGACATGTAGGCTATAGTAAACATATATTTTTTAATTCCAGTGAATGATATTGCCTACATGTCGTGTTACATATTTTATTTTTTAGTGATTTGCTTCACTGACTCACAGGCAGTGCATAAAAATGAATGCTGCAAATTGTACAAGGAACACTCTAACCTCTAAAAATATTCATGTTTAGCCTGCAAAAGCAGTTACATTGATGTAGCCTACTTTGACATGACCAACACACAGCAGTAAAAACAATAATAGGCTATAGCCTATAGTGTGAGGAAGTGTAACCTCTGTAAACAGCTGTTACACTATGGTAATTATCCCTGCCTGCCAGAGAATACTTTATTGTTGTTGGAGTGTTTATGTCCAAATAACCTAGCATGAACAACAGTAATGATATCAAGAAAATCCTTATGATTATTTATCATGATATTGATTTCAACCAGATCACCTAGCCCAAATTTTTTATACAGCCCCCTGGACAAAAAATGCACCAGCTGCCCCCTGGATACAGTAACTCTGTCTACAAACTATAACCGCCAGTCAAGAAAGACTTTGCAAGGTAGCTACTGTATGCTTAACAAACAACATAATTGGTAGAATGATGTAGACTAAGTAAGGAGATCTGCTTATTGCGCACTTCTTCGGCATCTGCGAGAGAGCAGGAGAGAGAGAAGAGTAGAGGGGAGGAGAAAGAAGCCACTTTCAGACATGAACTCCGGGTCAGGTCAGACATGAACTCCGGGTCAGGTCAGACATGAACTCCGGGTCAGGTCAGGGTTGCTTGCCCTGAGCCTGACCCGGGCGATAGGTGAAGTGTACCCTTTCAGACATGAGGCATGTTGCTTTCATACATGTGGAAAACCTCCGTGTGTAAAGTAGAGAGGGGGCAGGGGTGGGGGGAATTTGGGCATGACCACACAATGGGGAGTTGTGAAAACTGACCACACAGCTGTACTTCACTGTCTGACCATAGCCTTAAGTGAATCACATTGACATTCACACAAACTATCACAATATGCAGAGTCTGAAAACAAGTTGCTAAAAATACATAATGGGCGATAACTAAATCTATATATTTTGATTCGATCTAATCTACCGTAAATTCCGGACTATAAGGCGCACCGGTGTATAAGCCGCACCTTCAGAGTTGACTGTTTTTTACATATATAAGCCGCACCGGTCTATAAGCCGCGGGTGTTTTGATGTTTAATTACCATATGTAAGGGTTCGTGCACAGAGGGGATTGTCGGAAAAGAGATGGCTGTTTGGGGAAGCTCCCATTTATTAACATTTCAACAAAACAAGTTGCATATTTGCATAACGTATTCAAGTGTTACCATTTAGTGCAATAGTAGCTACAGAACATGTACTGTGCTGTGTAAATTTAGGCGTCCTTGGCATGAAAAAGGTTGAAAACCACTGATCTACATTATAGCCTACAGTAGTACCATAACAAAAAACAAAGCTTACAGCGCTTGACGAGGCAATATCAATGGCTAAATTAAATGTGTTTTTTTTTAAGTGCAAAATAAAGTGCCTGTAACACGACAGTAAGCGCGTAAGCCTAAAGTTGCAGTAACACGGCTGCTTAAAATATACGGTAATCAGCCTACCAGAAAAGTCATTAATCCTCGTCTTCATCTTTTAGGCTAAGGTGCAGTACACGGCTGTAACCAGAAAAGTCAAGTCATTAATCCTCATCTTCGTCTTCTTCCTGCGTACTAAAACCACCAAAGTCCTCATCTTCAGTGTCGGAAACGAACAGGCTCAGGGTGGCTTCGTCAGCCACTCTCCTCTCTCCTTCGTTGTCGCTCTCAAAACCAACGAACTCCTCTTCGTCACTGTCGGAATCGAACAGCCTCTGAAGGCCCTCAGCTGGCGGCGTCCTCCTCTTCATCACGCAGCAGTCCAGCCTTTCGGAACCCGTTGGTGATCGTGGATGTTTTGACACTCCTCCACGCTGTCAGGATCCACTGGCAAACTTGAGCCTTCAGTCGGATCTGAACGGCACCTCGGCCGTCTGCTCTCTGTGTCAACACCCTGATGCCAAGGTTACGTGCTGCTCCTCGATTTCCTTCTTTCCTTCTTCTTCTCGCCGCCATCGTCGTAACACAGCCAGTTCTCCATCTTTTGAAGCATGATGTTAGATTACAACGAGCTAGTTGTGTGGCTTAGCCTTCCAAAATGTTGCTGTTAGTTTTTTAGAATGTAATACATAGAATTGGGAATGTTACATTCAATTTCATTCAGACTGTCTTTCAGGCTCAATCGCTGCCTTTTTCCCCCTGGAGCGAGGGAGGAGGGAGGGTGTTTTACCGTAGTGGCTGAGAGAGCGTAGTGGCACAGTGCTCCAATCAGGTCGCGAGGCACATTTTTTGCAACATCATCCAATCAGGGTCTCGCTCTCGTAATGTCTGTCTTGCTCTCGTTCTGCCTCATACCAACATCCATAGATTTTGGAGGTTCCCGAGTGGCCGTTTGCTGAAAAAATCCATAGATAAGCCGCACCGTTATATAAGCCGCAGGGGCCAAAAAAGGCCAAAAAACGGGAAAAAAGCCGCGGCTTATAGTCCGGAATTTACGGTAATTCGATCTAAATAGATAAAAAATGTATTGATTAACTGCCTAATGTTCATGGCATATAATGTTTTGCGCATAACGTTAGTAATGAATTAAACAACCCTACAACTCACGGCCAGATGCATCCATTTCCTTGAGTCTCAAGCGCTACAAAGAAAACAGGTCTTTGCTAGGTTCAGTCCTGAAATGCATCAATCCTACTAGAATTATACAGAATAGAGGAAGCGAGACGTTTTTACCTTCAAAATAAAATCAATGTTGTATTACTTAGTAACAAAAAATCAGAACGGTCGACTCACTACGGGTTAAAATTGACTTTTCGAAGGGAGCAGATATTCTTCCAGTTTATCTCTGTTCTGTATATTTTGGATCACACATACAAAAAAACATTACACGTGCATTTACTTTATTTAATTGCCATTATTGCGAAGGTTAGACCCGGAAGTTTCAGTTTTATACTGCCTGACTTGACGCTATACTTGGAATTTGCAGTTCTGCACGTGAATCTTCACAAACGCTGTGTAAACGTTAAATCAACGTTAAATTACACCTGCTCTAGTCATCAGCCTATCAGAACACAGCAGATTATACCTGTTCTAGTCATCAGCCTATCAGTACACAGCAGATTACACCTGGTCTAGTGATCAGCCTATCAGAATACTTTGAATTTGTTGAAGCAAAAGATACCCACCAATGACAGCGAGGGAGAAGTCAGTGGTATGTTTGATTTTTCATTAAGAGAACGTACTGCTGATATTGATAGTTGCAAATGAGTATTGAATCCATTTAATTTTTTTAGTATTGATACTTAATCGATACTATTGATACCTGTTGCAAATGAGTATTGTATCCGTTTAAAAATGTTTGTATTGACTTTTATCCATACTATCGATACATTTGACAACCCTAATCGGCGTGCACGTTTGCCGATAGACGCCGATATGACCACTTTTTTTACAGACCATATAATACTGCTGAAGCTGCTTTGAGTGTCTAATAGCGTTGTTTGTCCAGCAGATAGGGATGGGGCCGATCCGATCCAATATCGGTATCGGGTGCCGATATGGCACTAATTCACGGATCGGATCGGATCGGAATTGGGGGGGGGGGGGGGGAGTTTTTTTTTTTTTTTTTTTTTTTTTTTTTTTTGCAATTCCAGCACACAGCTGGCCATAATTTGTGTAATAATGTATAATAGTATCCTTCTTTGCCTTGTATATTTTCTTAATTTTGTCTGCTTTTTGCAAGGTATATTTAAAAAAAAAAAACTTTAATTGGCCAAATCTTTGCCTATACTGTATATTCAAGAAAAATATTGGTATCGGCATAATATCGGTATCGGCAGATATCCAAATTCAGGTATCGGAATCGGATCGGAAGTGAAAAAAGTGGATTGGTGCATCCCTACCAGCAGAGTGCGCCGACTCAATTTTACATTCAGCACTGCAGCACATGTTTGTGGAGAGAGGGGGGGGGTGCATCGTCCATGCTTTGTTTACTTTGTGGGTTGAATATGATCAGAGCGTGAAACGCAAGCGGAGACAGAAGCAGCAGGCAGTCAGACAGATGTGTTGGTGTTGTGGACTAGTGTTCATGTCTTCACGGTAAGAATGTTAGTTTGTGAAATATGTAGGCTACTGGAAAATTAATAAACAATGACCCCATCATTTCCCCTTTCAATAATGTTGTCCCGTTGCCTGACAACCGCCATGTCACTCAGTTTATCACCAGCCTAACGTAGTTTGTCAGACACCATACAGCAGCAGATGCTAATGCATTAGCTTCCCCTAACGTAACAAAGCATCACCAGAGCAAAGGTTTGCAGCTCATCAGACAACATTGGACTGGATTGAGTCCGTTTTTTACGCTATCTAATGCTATCTTAACTTACCTAATGCTAGTTGCAAGATGCAATGCTGGAAAGTAGATGGATAATAATGTCCACATTATTTACTCTCCGTGAAAATGAGCATAATCATAATGTCACCTGAATGTAGCATTAGCTATTAAATTCCTTGTCAGCTTAGTGGATGTGTGTGTTTTCACATAAATAACACGGCTGACGCTGCTGATCTCTCGATTCGGCAGCAACCATGAGTTGTGACCGTTGTGAACATTATAACATTAGATGACGCATGAGTGATGCTCTGTTTGTTTTGAGCATGTAGTCACACAAAACTGTTTTGTTCAGTACACCCTCAAACCAAACAATTCCAATCACAAAGTTTTCCACTGAACCTTTTCCCTGAACCTGTATAGCAAATAACACGGCTGTCAGCTGATTTGGTGTAAAACGCTTGGACTATTATTATCAATGTCAGTCTTGATTCGGCAGCAACCATAACTTGTGACCGTTAACATTATACAGTAACATTAACAGCCAAATATTTCTAAAGATGACATGTTTTAAACAAGGGGGAGAAGGAAAAAACGTTTCTTTTTTAGTCCAATCCATTGAAATACAGTCCCTAAATATGAATAGGAAAATGAATTAGTGAAGATTAAGCTTTTTTGAATAGACTATACAGAATAGAACACATGCACTACAAATTAGTTTAGTTCCAGCTCAAATATAATATATAATTCAGTTAGTATGATGCTTTTATTGATTTATATATTACAGATGGCTGAGGGTGCAAGAAGCAAGGTGTTTAAACTAAATATTGTAATTTTAAACTAAAATATCCTGCTTCCAATACATATCTTTGTCACATGTGTGATAATCACCATATTTTTAGGGATCATTACTGCAAAAGAAATTGTGTTTATGTATATATTACGCATATGTAAAGAATATCGGCCGATATAATATCAGTATCAGACATTTTTTATTCCATAAAATCGGCATCGGTATCGGTTTGAAAAATCCCATATCGGTCGGCCTCTAATTTATATAATAATAATCTGTCATGCTGGCTTTCTGTCCCTCTCCCCCGCCTCATACTCACTGAGCTGGCTACTTCACGGAGCTCTGGAGGGGGAGGGGGGGGGGGGGGGGGGGGGGGGCGACAGCGACCATTCCGCCCCTGATACTAGGGTAGGAGCTTGTCTTAGAGCCGGAGAGTAGGAGGGTCGCGGGAGCGCGCATAGCTCACCAAAATGTGTTCATACATACACCGCCACCCAGATCCCCTGTAATAGGGATGTTGAAAATGATTATTTTTTGGACCAACAATGACCCTCATTAGCAGACTATTGTTCGGTTAAATTAGAATATTAAAATGTGCTATTTGACTGTCTGTGCCCCATTAAACCATTACCACAAAAAATGCTTTCTTTTTGGCCAGCGCAAGCGGGCCCTTTATCTGGCTTTGTCCTGCCGATCCTGTCATGGATTTACAAGCCTGCGTTTTTATTTTTAATTTAAATATCCAGAATTATATAAGAATTTAAATCTACCACTGCCAATACCAACATTCAGCTAGGGAAAGCATAGCCTAAATAAAGCATGAGAGTATCTGTCTGCTGCACTTGCCCCCCAAATTACTAAATATCCTCCCCTGCTCTGGAAGTAACATTTCTTTAGGACAACTGAGAGATGATGCTTTGTTGATTTATTTCAGAGTGGATTTTTAATTATTAACACACAGTCAAACAGCTGGATAATTTTTACTACTCTCGTCTTAATCATCCATGTTCACATAGTCCTACCTGATGACGAGGTGGGTCCGTGGATCACGGGTAACCACAACCGGGTCATTGTTGACAGATGATGAAGTCATGTGAGCTAGCTTGTCCAAAACTGTGCATTTCTCCGTTTGTACCTATTTGATGCACTTTGTCTTTGGCGAAGTGTTTAGACAAATTGCCCATATTTCCAACGTTGCTAGTGAACGATTTATCGCACTTATGCAACGTGAATTGTCAGCATTAACTCGAGTGAAGTACAACCAGACTTTTGATCGCTCCGTTCTTTCTTAACGTGTTGCGGTGTCTCCTTGGCTCGGCTGCCTTCCCTAATCAGTGTGTGTAGTGTGTACATGTGTGTGTGCTGCCCGCCCAGCCCCTCCCCTCTCTCCTCTCAGGCTCGGCTCCTCGCTGCAGCAGGCTGCTGCCTGTCTCTCATCTGAGAGAGAAAGCAACATGGAAATCGCAAAAAATACATTCTTCAATCAATTTTCTTAATTTCTCCAGTACCGATAAGAGAACCGTTAACATGAAAGCTTATTTTCTGGTATCTCGAAATCCGGCCCTGGGGCCCGTTTGGTACCGGGTCTCTGTACCCATCCCTAATTATCGGTGAAATGGTTATCGGTCCACATCCCTAATGTGTAATGCGTAGGGATAGGTATTGTTTGGATTTGATCAATACCTGTACTGCTTATCAATACTGTACTTATCAATACTGATAATGCTCTCCATTATTTGATGCAAAAAATAGACATGCCATGAAAATAAGGAAAAACATTCAACAGTTATTTTACAGTTATTACTCATTACAAGTTAAATCCCGGAAAAGGCCTATTTCTCTGCTATGAAAATGTTGATTTATTAAATCTAGCTCACTAGTAGAAATATGAATTATTTTGAAAACTGGAACCCTTTGACCAGAGAAAACTACCGTACTGTACTTTTCCCCATATCACTCTTAAGGGGGAATCATACTACAACATCCAGAATGTATTATGTTCATCATTGAGTAGAAACTCAATACCAAGATAAAGTTGGCAACTTTAAAGGTCCCATATTTTGCTAATATGACGCATTATTATTTGATTGTTGGCCTACTCTAGAATAGCTTTGCATGATTCACAGTTCAAAAAACTTGTACTGGCTCTTTTGTACAGCTTGTACTGGAAAAAACAGTCATGAGGATTTCCAACTTCCAATCGTGGAAGTTGGAAATCCTCATTAATGTTTTGTTTGCATCTGTGTTTGCCCTGCCTTTTTGAGACAAAATGGCAACCATGAAAAGAAGGGTCTATCCACCTTATTTTTGAATGCCCCGCTGTAAAATAATGTGACTGATTGTTGCAGCTTGCGCATTTCCTCATTAAAACTCAGACGCTGGGGAAAAAAAGTTGCTTGTCTCATTTCACGACTTATTTGAGGGAATGTAATAATTTTATCTATCACATCCACTATTTCTGTTGCTCTTTGAACAATTCTGGATATTTATTGACAAGATTTTTGCTAAGCTGGATGCGCTACGGGGGGTTAGGGTTAAAATCGCTAAACCGGAAGTCAAACTGTGGGAGATTGTTGCTCACTTCATGGAGATCTACGAGCTCCAGTATGTTGTGTCTGTGTCAGCAACGTAACGGGGAGGGGGGGGGGGGGGGGATTACACCGGAAGAACCACCCATAAGGCATCATGGCATCTCGAAATAAGATGGATAAAGGTTGTTAGTTTGTTTTTGGAGTTAAATACACAATCCCTGCATTTTTCATTTTGGCTAAATGGGGTTCACGCCACACTTTACGCCAGCTCTGTGAGTATTAAGTACTTTGAATGCGGGTCTGTTTGACCACAACAAGCATTGTCTGCCGGGCAAGCGGCAAGCCTGAGTGTAAGCTGCCCTAGCAAAGCTAGCCACAGCAGCTAATGTAAACGCTAAACAAATCCGCGACGTCCTCACCAGGTTTGGTTTAATGTAATGCCAGCTCAGATGTTTCCTTCCTCTCGGAACCTGTGCGGGACATGGATTGCAAATTGCAATTAGGGATGTCACCGTGTACACGGCTGACCGGATATTAAATCATAACTGCTTAGAAAAAACAATAACCAACTACACGTCTGCGTCACATCAGCTGTGACTGTACCTTTAAGACAGGCAGCTTTATGACAGTCTGCCCTGCTGGAAAGTGGTGTGGTTGTAATTGTAAACATGGAGCCAGTGTGACCGCATGAAAATAAAACGTTTAACAGTTACATCGTGGTCCACAAGTTATTAACACATTCACTGCCAGCCTTTTTTTTTTTTACTGTAGGTAGCTTCTGCCAGAGGGTTTTTTTGAGGATTCTGGCTCATCTTTCAAGACCCGAGGATTCTTTTCTGCTAAGATTTTGTGAACACAAAATATCTCAAAAGAACTAATAGAATGTGTGCTTTCTCTGTCTAAAAGAGTTAGTTTGTAGAGTTAGTAGTTATGTAGGCATTAGCACTTGAATACAGCAGGGTTTCAGCATCTGAAAATTTAAGCTGAGATAAATAGCTTTTTGTGAAATTCGATAGAACAGTCACTTTAACCATTAATTTTTGGCATCAGTAAGACGTCAGACATCTAAACAATAGTTTTGAACAGTAATTTCCTCCATAACAGCAGGAAACACCCCTCTACTTCAAACTCCTCCCTCCGTGTGTGTTCTTGGCTGCAGCGGGCGTGTCACAAGCGAGTTGCTGCTGCTGCTGCTCCTGTCTGCTGGCGGCCGCTGGGCAAGTCTGGATGGGCTTGCTCGTTTCTTTTGCGATTCTGGTCTTATTTATGCTGCGTGTTTCAAAGTGTGTTGCACCCATAATCTATTATGCAAATTTGCAATCCCACACCGCCAGCAATCAGCGCGAAAGCGAAAGCGTTTTCGCCAATCCATTTTACTGTATGAGAATGGTTTCATCGCGCGTTCCCCTGCAGTTTTGGCTCGGCTTTTTCTAGAATGAAGAGCACTGTCGCCACTTAGTGGGTCGGTGGAATGGGTTGTACACGTTCGGTGGCTCCAATATTTTTATAGGAGACGTGGGGGGCGTTGATCCACGTCCCACCGTCAATTTTTTTTTTTTTTTTTTTTTAAGCCGAGATATCTCGTCATTGGCAGTCAACCGTTGGATTTTGTAAGCCGAGATATCTCATCAATGGCAGTGAACGTGTTAAACATAACATTGGCGACGAGGATGATGGATACTCTGCTCTCACCTCTCTGCCTGTTCCTCGCCCTGCCTGGCAAGCCACTGATCCTGTGGGTTTGCTGGCATGAATCCTTTGAAACGTTCATACTAGGGCTAGCTGATGCTAACGTTGAGAGCAAGAAAGCCCTGCTGATACACAACGTGGGCAACAAGGGACAGCGGATTTTTCGTACTCTCGGACCCACTCCTAATATGCAGACTGTATCACACTGCTGTCTAGGGCTGGGTATTGGTTCAAATTTCAACAATCGATTCCATTCCGATTCACAAGGTTCCAAATCGATTAATCCCGATTCGATTCGATCCGATTTGATTAATTTCGATTTGGTTAGTGATACCAAAACATGTTATTTGAGCTGTATCCTGAATTACATGACTGTCCAGTTATGTAACACATCAATACTGGTATTAATATTGACATTTGACAGCAAATGAATATGAAATATCAGTAATGACTGAAACTGTTGAAAACGGCAAGGACCAAGACCCCTCCCAGAATGTTGACAGTATTGCATCTTTCAAAAATATGCTGTGGCCAGAAATAGCTTCAAAATGAGTGTTTAGTTACTCTTTAAGTTAAAATACAAATTTTGCTTGGATATGAAAAAGATTCTCAGAACAAACGCTGTAAATTGTACTAGGAACTCTAACTTGGTGCATCATTCAAAAATATTACATTAATAATTCACCCCAAAGCATTTACAAAATACAAATATACTTTTTATTTTATTTTTGTCATGACCATTTAGCCTACAATCAAAATACAGCCCTGAACAACACAATCAGTGTTTCCCATACATAAAGGAATTTGTGGCGGGCCGCCACAATAATATTTTGACCGCCACAATAAGATGTTGACCAATTTTTTTTTTTTATTATTATTATTTTTTATACAGTGCACCTGAACGCAACATGCAAGATATCCACTGAATAAGTGTCCAATAAATGTTCATGTCATTCTGGCCAATACTTCTGTTTCATTTCAGTCTGGAATATGGAATATCTTTCAATAATCTATGATTTAGCTGCTAAATTGTCAAATACCGCCATCTGCTCGCTACCCAGGCACTTATGTATGTACTTAACCTAACTAACTTAACCTAACTATAACTATCCGGTGTGCACAACACTGTCAGCCTAAACTCCGGCTGACACCCCAAAAACCTACAATCCGCTACAGAAAAATTTATATTGTTTGTTTATTAACTGGCCCCTCGCCTTCTATCATTTCACGAAAGTGGCGAAGCAAGTTGAGCATCCCTGACCTATAGGGAGAAATTTAGTTTGTCATTGTAAACCCACAGCACAGTAATGATGACATGTTCTTCATAGATCTAGCCTTTTAATTTTGCTCTTAACTCATTGAGTGCCAGCCACCTTTGGAAAACGGATGCTCCCAGTGCCAGAGTTTCAGAGCGTTTTCAGTGATTTCTCGAGGCCCACAGAATATTGTGTGATATTACTATGTAAACACCGAACACACCCAAAGAACGATGAGACTCTCTTCTATCATCAGCAAAAAAAAGTTTATTGATATCATTTTCCGTTCTTTAGTTATGAGCCGGAGAATATAGGTTGATTTCACCAAAAAGAGACGTTTCAAATTAGAAGCTGAGATAATTAGCCTTTTGTGAAATTAAGCATTTCAAGCACATGACTGACTCTGAAGCTAATATGTTCTGATGTAGTCACACCTCAAAAATAATTTCCTTCAATAAAACAGTGAAAACAAAGGAATTTTGTTTGGCAAAATAATATTTTTTAGCTGCAACCAGCAGCGCTGGCCCCTGCGTGCGCTGCTGGTTGCAGCTTCTTGCTGGTCTTGATTTACTGCTGGTGGGCATCAGATATTCTAGCTTGCGTTTGCCAATCCTGTCCTGCTGTCTGGGTCTGTCTGGGTCAGTGTTGTATGCTGCCCTGCATGCCCCACCCGCTCAACTGCAAACCCCACCTCCGTGGGTGTGTCTCTGGTGGCTCTCTGCTGCGTTTGCTCTGTACTGAAAAGTGCGCTACATCCAGCTTTACAGCGTTCCGCGTGTATTTGTCACCGGCTCCCATGCTTCCAGTTGAGAATAATAACAACTCCACAACTAATCATGTGGATGGGGCTATCGCAGTGGACACGGAGGGGCTCAATAGTGGCAGCAGATTGGCTGCTACAGGCACAGCTAACGTTATGCTTCATGCATATCAATGCATATGGATGCGATTTCCGTTTCCCCATGACTTCTTCTCTGTTTTTTCCTCGCCTTTCTGTAATCTGGAGAGCACTGTCGCCACCTAATGGGTCTGTGAAATAGCTTTTACACATTCAACATCCACCATACTTTCACAGGAGATGGATCAGGCTTTAATCCACGTCCCACCGTCAAAAAACGCAATTGACGACTTTAGTTGTCATTGGCACTGAACGTTACTATTTGAATTGACGACTATAGTCGTCATTGGCACTCAATGAGTTAAAGGAACACTCCGCCCATTTTCAACCAGCTTTGTATCATTAGAACAGGGGTGCCCAAACTTTTTTGACCCAAGATCTACTTTTCAAGTAGCCAGCCTCCCGAGATCTACCAGTCCAGTTTCAACATCGCAAACGCACACACATCGTTTCCAGCCTGCAGTAACTAACCCCACAACACTTTCTCGTTGTCCCACAACCACTGTAAAACTTCACTGGCCACATGATTCGATTCGATTACGATTCAGAGGGCTACGATTCGATTCGATTACGATTATCGATGCATCTTAAATCGATGCATCACTTTTTCCCCCAATACATGATTTATTTTTTCTCACTTTACAATACAATTGCATTGTATTATGATCCATAATTAAAATAAACAACTGCATGTACTTCCATTATATTTTATTTTATTATAAAAAAAAAAAAAAAAAACCTCAATGCCATGCGATCTACCACACTACCTTCGCGATCGACCGGTCGATCGCGATCGACGTATTGGGCACCCCTGCATTAGAACATCAGTAGTATATCAGAAAACTGTAAACGGTTTTGAAGTCTGTCATTTCATTTGACAGTTATTGAGTGTTAAAGTGTGGACCAGTGACATCACTGGTCTACACTAACTCAAATTAATAACTCATTAACTCAAATCAACTCTCAATGTGTAAACGGTTTTGAAGTCATTCATCTAGTTTGACAGTTATTGAGAGTTGATTTGAGTTAATGAGTTATTAATTTGAGTTAGTGTGGACCAGTGATGTCACTGGTCCACACTTTAACACTCAATAACTGTCAAATTAAATGACAGACTTCAAAACAGTTTACAGTTTTCTGATATACTACTGATGTTCTAATGATACAAAGCTGGTTGAAAATGGGCGGAGTGTTCCTTTAAGCTTTCTCAAAGTACACCAAATTCATGCATTTTACTTTAAAATGTTTAAAAAAATCTCGCGGGGGGAGCATGCCCTCGCACCCCCCTAGGGGGTCTGCGGTCCCTTACCACAAATACTCAAAATCCTGTGGGAAACACTGACAATACTCTCCAGTCAGCATCAGTGTGACGAGCAGAGTGACTGACACCACCAGTGCTTTCTTTAGTAAAGTAATGCAGTCAGTCACTACTCCATATCAAAACAAGAGATGAGGCTGAGGGCAGCTCCACTCGTCGTCGTTTATATATTGAGATGCCGCTGACTCTCTCTGCTGACTGCAGTTTCGTTTTGATGCTTTGTTTCACAGATTTATACATGTTGGGGATTATGTCTACAGCAGCGGTCTACATTCAGATGTTTGCGTCGCACCATAACGTAGTTCACATTCGGGTACCTTCGGGAACCTTTTGAAGCTTTCATTCATTCATTCAATACAGGCGTATATCCTTGCATTGGCTGGTAATTCTAATGAATCGTTCAGTCTATTTTGTGTCTATTTTGTTTCAGTCCAGACGACTTGCCTTCAGATAGCAGGAGATCTGGCTCGCTAGGTGATGTCTCATCAGGTCACAGGTGGAGGTCACAGGTCACATGCTACTGAGCCCATTACCATTTGAATACTCGACAGTTACATTGTAGTGTGGATAAGCAGAAACGTAAACATTTGAAAACACAATGATTTGGTCACATCACATTGTGTTTCCCCTACCATTCTACAGGCCTGCCAGGCTAACAGCGCCCCTGCCAGGCCAGAAAATAAGTAGATTTTCTTTTCTTTATTCTTTTTTTCTGCTCTCCCCAAAATCTCAATAAACCTTTATGGCATACTATTACTACTAGTGTTGACAGTAATAGAATATGCCAAATCATTCAAAACAATAAGCATTTTGCTTGTAGAAGCATCGTGCCAGCGTGCAACAATGTGCAACAACGTGTGTTGTTGCCTGGGAAACGCTCATCCCATAATATACGTGTTCG
Source organism: Poromitra crassiceps (assembly GCF_964638095.1). NCBI lineage: Eukaryota > Metazoa > Chordata > Actinopteri > Beryciformes > Melamphaidae > Poromitra > Poromitra crassiceps. The sequence goes on along the minus strand of NC_139624.1, from coordinate 29,995,976 downwards.
CATCACATCCCATAATAGTATGATGATATTTGGGATGCCATTGCGAACATATAGGCGAACAGGTTAGCTAAAAGTTTAGCATTGCCAGTGAGGGTCCCCACCGTTGCCGTCGGGGTATGTTTCAAAATCCCTCCAGGCCTGAAAAATGTTCTAGGGGAAAGCAGTGGAAAATGCTAAAGTCGAAATGACAATATACTTTTGTAAATAATTGTCTGCCTTGTTTATTTGTGTTTCAGATGGAGGTGGTTGGCGAGCCTGATGACCCTGGCTGTCTGGGCTCTGGAGAAATCTATCCCCTTCAAACCTCCTTCCCCCTCCCCCTCCCCCCATCCCGCAACGATGACTCCCCACCCCCATCCCCTCCCTTTGCAACATTGCGTGTGCATGTTGCTACAAAACCTAAACAAACAACATTACCACATGTTGTACCAAAAACTAAACAAACAACATTACCACATGTTGTACCAAAAACTAAACAAACAACATTACCCGTTGTGCCAAAACCTAAACAAACAACATTACCCGTTGTGCCAAATACTCTGAATACCTCTGGTGAAACTCTGAAAATCTCTGAACAATCTCTGTTTCTGTCTGATCAACCACTGCCTAACTTTGACAATGTTCTTGAACAAACTAACCACAACTCTGATTCCCCTATGCTCCAGCACTCTATTGTTGAAAAGCAAGATCCTGCCATCATGGTTGATCCATTTGATGACCCAACAACTGAAGCAAAGCTGCTGACAAGTAACCACCCTGATGAAAGTGCACTTAGTGTGACCAGTATTCCAAGCGCACCTGCTAAACATTCCTTACAAGGTTCATTTTCACAAGGTTTTGCACTATTTAAGGATAATGCTGGGAAACAATGTGTAGCTAACAGTTTATCAGCTGTAATGATGAATAAGGTGAAAAGCATAACAACTTGGAGTGACAACAGACACAGAAATGACGTTGACTCTGTTCTTATTGAAGGGAATAAGTTATACAGCTACCTTAAATGCACCGGTCAAATACGTGGAACAAATAATCATCTGCTGATTGGAGAGTTGCCAAATGAATACGTGATGAACAACGTGCAGTTCTCAATAAATTGTGGCTTGCCTTTGGCTGGACTTGTTGGTGTCATTGATGAAGCTGATGATTTGTATATGAGGGATATCAATGTACCATTCGATTTGGCTATTCAAAGATCATTGCTAGATAATGATGCTTGCTTTGTCACTTTGAATAATAATACATGTGTGATTGTTAAGCAAGGCCAGTATTTTGCTGTGTTTGATCCTCATATGCGTGACAGCCAGGGGCTTGTGGATCCACATATAGGAACTGCTGTAGTTGTTTACCATACTGAACCCACAACGGTGTATCATCACTTGAAGACCCTGGCCATACAACTACTTCCTGAACACTGCAGACTTGAACAGATGCCATTTGAGGTTACAGGAGTCAAAGTGACCATCACAGGTAACATGATGCAACATGGTGAACAGCCAACCACCAGCAGACAGTGTGTCCAAAACATTTCTGTTAAACAAAACCAAGAAGAGGGCAGACCACTTTACAGTGCAGTTTTGCAAGGCAAATACAAACGGAAATGCACAAATAAAGCAACTGGGCAAAGTTATGAAAATGTGACTAAAAAGAACAGATACACTTTAGATGGGGAAATGAAGCACCTGGAAAATAGTGAAAATCTTGCAATGATAAATATGGACAATGAAGCGCACATAGACAATTCATCAACCTTTAATGATACTGTTAAAGCAATTGCAGACAATGACTCACAGACCACAGTCAATACTAGCCTTTCTGACTTCACAAAAGAAACTCAGACTGCAGCGTGGCCTAATAGTTCAAATCCCTCTTATGACCATGATCCAGATGTATGCTCAGAAGACATTATGATAAGCAAAGTAATCACTTCTGATTTCTCATTCAAGCCTTTGACCTCAGCTACACGGCAGAGATTATGTTCTGAATTCAATTTGAGAAATGACAATCACCCAAACAAGGTACAGGATGTAGATTTTTCCCCAATGGGTCAAATATGTGAAACAAAGCCAATAAAAGGTGATGGGAATTGTTTCTTTCGATGTTTGTCAGATGCTCTCACAGGAAATGAAAATGGACACATGAAAATCCGCCGCTCTGTGGTCAATCATCTTACCCAACATGCATCAGGATTTCAAAAATACTTACCAACAGCACAATCCTCTGTGCCAGAACATGTAAGGATATCTAATATGAAGTGTTCAGGATCCTTTGCAACAGACCTTGAAATTTGGGCAGCTGCTGACCTGCTGAATGTTGATATATACACTTACAACAGAGACAGGTGGAATTACTATCCAAGTGATCATTTTGTTGGCGACTTTGAGAGTGATAATAGAAATGGTGAAGCTATTTACCTGTATCACAAGAATGAGAATCATTATGATAATGTAACATGTGTCAAACACAAGTACAATACTTCAGTATGCTCATGCCATACTACACATGATAATTTGAATAAACATGATTCAAGTGTAAAAGCAGAACATCACAAAGAACAATATGCAAATCATTCAAGGAAAACAAAATTGGATGAGATGAAAAAAAGATATGCTTTAAACAAAGATAGCATTCTAGAAGGAAAAAAGATGAAGTATGCTAATGATAGTAATTTTCAGAGCTACTCATGTGAACAGAGGAGAAAAAGGTATGCTGAAAATCCAGATTTCGTGAAAGAACAAGAGAGAAAAAGATATGCGGACAATCCAGGTAGCAAGAGAGATCAAAGCAAAAAGAGATATGCTGAGAATCCAGATCTGAAAACAAAATTGTGTGAAGCGACCAGATTCAAATATCACAATGATGAAGCATTTCGAGATGAAGTGAAAAGTCGAAAATGTGCCAGTGTTGCAAAGCACAAATCCAGAAAACATGACATTGATTGTGTTATTGAGGAATTTCGCAAGCATGTGAAACATGGCCCAGAGTTTGTGTGCTGTTGCTGTCACAGAGCACTTTTTAGGAAGCAAGTGAAACTTTGTCAGAGAAAAATTGGTGTGAAATGCAGTGAACTACAAGAAAAATGCATAACGCTTACATATTTACATATCTGTGATGATGCATGTCCAGAAGATTGCAATTTCAAGGATGAAGCATATTCTAAATTGTGGATTTGCCACACATGTGACCGAAAAATTAAAAATGACAAAATGCCTGAGCAGAGTGTTGCTAACAACTTGCATTTGGACCCAATTCCTCCTGAACTAAAATGTCTTAATGAACTTGAACAACACCTTATTTCACCGCACATACCCTTCTTGAGACTGATCCCTTTGAGAAAAGGAGGCCAGAATTCTGTGCAGGGACCCACTGTATGTGTTCCATCTAATATGTCATATGTAACAAATATTTTGCCAAGGAATGAGAGTGATGATAAGCTAATAAGGGTGAAAATGAAACGCAAAGTGTCGTATAAGGGACATTATGAAGACATGTATGTTGACACAGGAAATATAAAGGGTGCTCTAAACTATTTTTATGACAATAATGAGTACTTTGAAAAAATAAAGTACAACCATGACTGGGTAAACACACTGGAGAAAACCAAGTCTGAGCCAATTGAAGATGAGATGGTTGATGAAGATGTTGAAACATCAGACAAAGAAGCAGACGAAGCAGAGGAAACAGAAATACAAGATGTATCACATATTCAAGACCAGCATGGCATGTTTGCAAGTTCTTGTTTACAATCTGTGGATTTAGGTCAAGAAGTGCTAGATCAGCATTTTGATGACATCATATGTATTGCACCAGCAGAGTCAAATTCTCCAATTAGACTGCTGACAGATCGAACAAATGAAGCCAAATGTTTTCCTGTGTTATTTCCAAAAGCAGGACCTACTTATCATGATTTACGTGAACAAAAGTTAACTTTGAATCGATATTTTAATCAGCGAATTCTTAATGCTGAAGGCCGATTCTGCCAAAATAGAGATTACCCATTCTATGCCCTACATGTATTAGAACTAGACCAAATTATATCAAATGTTTCTATAGCACTGAGAAAAGGGACAGACAAAAATTTACCAAATGTTACGAGCGATGTCCTTAAAGAACCAGAGGCACTGAAAAAACTTCTGCATTTTGATCAAGGCTACAAATTTCTCAAACCCATTCGAGGCACACCTCCGTATTGGCAATCAGCTCAAAAAGATGTATTTGCCATGATAAGACAACTTGGTATTCCTACATGGTTCTGTTCATTTAGTTCTGCTGACCTGAGATGGCCTGAAATGCTGGAAGCAATGATTAGAAAAGAAGGACTGCAAGTCAAGGTGGAAGATCTTACTTGGGAAGAAAAATGTGGACTTTTAAGGCGTAACTCAGTGATGGCAGCCAGAATGTTTGATGACAGATTTCAATTCCTTTTGAACAATGTTCTCAAGAGTCCTGCAGCACCTATAGGAAAAATCAAAGACTATTTCTATAGAGTTGAATTCCAAATGCGTGGCTCACCGCATATACATGCATTCTTTTGGATTGAAGATGCTCCCAAACTAGACGTAGATCCTGATGAGAAGGTTGTGGAATTTATTGATAAATATGTGACATGTGAGATGCCAACTGATCCAGAACTGCTGGAAACAATCGTTGTCCAACAACACAGTGAGCACCATTCAAAAACGTGTGACAAAAAAAGTGGCAAAAAAAAGCAGAAGGGTCGAACTAACTGTCGATTCAACTTTCCCAGACCAGTCTCAGAGCGGACTTTTATTAGCAGACCACACAAAGATGAGAAGGCACAAGGGCAACAAGCAACTGCTGAAAACAAACAAAATGATGTTGATGTCATGGACATAATTAAGGATATTCCACATGCATTTGACATGAACCAGGAAAATATCACCAAATTATTTGAACAAATGAAAAGTGTGCTATCAAAGCGTGAAGAACGGGAAAAGTTCAACTCTGCCGATGAATTCTTTAAGCATTTCAACATATCACAAGCCATGTTTGAGAAAGCAAATTGTAAACTCACTAATAAAGCAAGTATTGTGCTACAAAGGAAACCAAACGAGGTCTGGATAAACCCTTACAATAAAGACTTGCTCCGCTGCTGGAAGGCCAACCTAGACATCCAATTTGTTCTAGATGCATATTCTTGTGCAGTTTACATAATTTCCTATGCTCTCAAAAGTGAACGTGAAATGGGTCTTTTGCTTGATCAAGCTCAAAAGGAAGCAATGAATGGGAACCTAGAAGCTAAAGACGCAATGAAAAAAATTGGAACTGTTTTTCTGAAAAGCCGACACATTTCTGCCCAAGAATGTGCTTACCGACTTATTGGTCTACCCCTTAAGCATTCCTCACGTGCAACCATGTTCATACCAACTGGCGAACACCCTGTCAGAATGAGTTTACCTTTAAGTCAACTTAAGAGGAAACCTGCTACAAATGAAATAGAGGAAAAGGATATGTGGATGAAAAACTTGGTTGACCGATACAAACACAGACCAGATTCTGAACCCTTTAAAAACATGTGTCTCGCAACATTCTGTTCCCAGTACAGAATCCTATCAAGGTCTCAAATCCCAAAGGGTGATACAAGTAACATCATTCAACTAAAAGATGATTTTGGTTTCATCAAAAAACGAATGAATGAAGAAAAAGCAGCTGTGATACGTTATTGCAGGTTCTCACCTATGAAGCAGTCAGAAGCCTACCACCAGAGTATCCTCCAACTGTTTTTGCCACATTACTGCGACAAACAATTGAAACCTGATCCATTTCAAACTTACAAAGATTTCTATGACCTTGGCGCTGTGCCCTATGTAAACAACACATTGGAGACAGTCAAATCCATAGTTAATGACAACCGATCTCTGTTTGAGAAAGAAGCTGAGAAAATAGATGAAGCTGAAAAGACATTAGAGCTTAATGGTGATGCATTGGAAGATGCATGGGCACAGATTTGTCCAGAAACAGAACTTGAGCGATTGGAGTGTAAAAGGCCCAAACAAGACACTGATGAACTAAATGAACATTGCAACGATGATGATATCCCAGACCTTCAGCCAGAAAAAGCAACTCCATACACAATTGAAGCTAATGAAGCACAGATGAAACGGTCAGATGCATTGGTACTGTTAAGATCTTTAAATGAGGAACAATCAGCAATTTTTTATAAAATCAGAAACTGGTGTTTACAAAAAGTCTATGGCAAAAACCCTCCCCCTATAAGGCTACATATTGCAGGCGGTGCTGGCGTGGGTAAGAGTCATCTAATAAAAGCAATTTTCTATGAGTCAACTAGAATTTTGAAAGCCCTTCATAAAGACGATCCAGATGCTATCACTGTTGTACTTACAGCACCAACAGGTGTAGCTGCTTACAACATAGGTGCAAAGACAATACACAATACCTTTTCACTTGGTACAAACTTAACAATACCACCCTGTCATCTCAGAGAAGAAAAAATGAATTCTTTACGTGCAAAGTTGGGAAAATTACTAATATGGATGATAGATGAAATATCCATGGTTGACCATGTACTTTATGCAAACGTACATGAAAGACTGAGACAAATCAAACAACCAGGTGATGATAGTCTCTTTGGAAATGTGTGTGTTCTTGCAGTTGGAGACCATAATCAGTTACCACCAGTGAAAGGGACTCCATTATACAAGGATTTCAAGGTTAACTTATGGGAAGATGAATTTGAAATAGCTGAACTCACGCAAGTCGTCAGACAAAAGGAAGCAGACTTTGCTCAGCTCTTGAATCGTCTGCGCACCCATAAAAAAGGTGAAAAATTACATGACAAAGATATTCAAATGTTGAAAAATTGTGAAACAGGTGAAGAAATAGATGCAATACACATATTTGCTACAAATAAAGAAGTTGATGACTTTAATCTGCACAAATTACATGACACATGCACAGATGTTATCACCATCAAAGCTCAAGATTTTGAAAGAAACCCTGCAACTGATAGATTAGAACCAAAACATGGCCACCATCACAAAATTTACAATTCTTGTCTGGCAAAATATATCCATGTAGCAATTGGAGCTCGCATAATGTTGCAAAAAAATATTGATGTGTCAGATGGCCTGGTGAACGGTGTCTTTGGGACAATAGTTAACATAATTGACGATGACAACACTGAAGAAAGTTGTGACAATGATGATTGTTTCCCATCTTCCATTCATGTGGTATTTGACAATCCCAACGTTGGTCAAATGCAACGATCAAAAAGACGTACAGCTGACCCTGAAGGAAGAAATATTACAATCATAGACCCAGAGGAAGACACAGTTACAAATAATGGAGGAAAACGAAAACAGTTCCCAATCAAGTTATCTTGGGCGTGTACAGTGCACAAAGTACAAGGATTAACAGTAGACAAAGCTGTTGTGTCACTGAAAAAAATATTTGCCCCAGGTCAAGCATATGTTGCTCTGAGTCGTGTTACAAATCTAAGTGGCCTAGTCATCCAAGACTTTAACGAATCTGCCATATATTGTAATTCAAAAGTGGATGAAGCTCTAAGCAAAATGAGAAAATTCATACCCATCACACCAACCATTTCAACATCAAACAGTACCTTTACTATGGTAATGCATAATACCCAGAGTCTTAAAGGGCACTTCCAAGATATACAAGCTAATAGTACCATGACAAAAGCAGATTGTATTTGTCTCACAGAAACATGGTTAACACCTAATGATCCACCACATGAACTTGCTGGTTTCAAATTCACACACATCTGTCGTACAGATAGTTATGACAACAGTCAACCTGAATTCCGCAAGCTGAGACAAGAGTGTAGAGGTGGTGTTGGTGTTTACCATTCACTAAATAAAGACATTACACTGTGGGCCCCAAAGTGCTACAATATAGAATGTTTGATATTCCAAGTCAAAAGGATCAATTTAACTGCCGCAGTTGTCTACAGGCCAGGAAACTATCCACTTACGTGTTTTCGTCACAAATTGAAACAACTCATAAACATAATTGATCAACATCCTGGGAAGAAAATATTAATGGGAGATTTTAATGAAAATGCACTGGAAGATTCAACCTTAACAAAGTTTATGGAAAAGCACAACTACATTCAAATGGTGCACTCTCCAACAACTGAAAAACTCACTTTACTTGATCATGTGTACATTAAAGATGCAGAAAACGTAATTGTCGATGTGCTCCCAATATATTACAGTTATCATGAGATGGTACGTATTTCATTAAGTTAGATTTGCTCAGATCTACACTGCAATTGACTGAGTCTGCTTGTCCATCCATCCATATGTTTATCATTTATCTATTAAATTGCTCACCTATATCCAAAGCATAATCTTTTAGTACACTTTCTTTGTTTTTTATTGACTTATATCCGATGTCCACTAAAGGGGGGAGGGGGAGGCAGGGGTAAAGCAGACTTGGACAACCCCTGTGGGAAAGCAATTGCTATTTCCCCACTATCAATCCAGAGCCAGGCCATTTGTGACCTGCTCTGACAAAATCAGTCACATTTATTTATTTATTTATGTATTTATTTATGTATTTATTTATTTATTTATTTATTTATTTATTGCATATTTACATATGAATTGATTAATTTATTCATGTATTTATTTATTTATATATTTATTTATGTACTCATTTATTTATTTATTTATGTATTTACCTATTTACGTATTTATTTATTTCTTGATTTATTTCTTGATTAATTGATTTATTGATGTATTTATTCTGTGTAAAGATTATTGTGAAATCCAAATGGCAAATACAGTTTTGAAGCAGACAAGTGACAAGCAGAACTACCTTACTTTGTCAAAATTTGAGACTGTTTTTCTCAAAAACATAGTTTGGAAACTGTCAAGACATAAAGGGGTACATCTCACTCAGTGTTTGGAGTACCATGATAATTGTATCACCAGAAAGCTTACATTCCCCTCTTTCCAAAAGTGTCTAAAACTCAAAATGTGTTTTGGGTCAATGTGACTGATTTTGTCAGAGCAGGCCACATTTAATGTCAAGCCCCAGCCAGTGTGGATCATAAACTTTTACTTTTTTTGTTTACCTTTATACAAGGGGAGTCAGGAGCGCCCTGTTCACATTCACACCTTGACCCATCCTTACTGGGAAATAATTGCAATCCCCAATCCCCATCATGAGTTCACTGGGTTACCAATGCCTCTCGGCAAAGAGTAGACACATGCTAATCCACTCAGTGTGCCCTGGCCCTCTCAGGCATCACACACCTGTTCTTGGTAATGCCATTTGTCCCTTTGAAGCCTAGTTTAGACCCAAGATTCATGATGAGACAAATTGAAACTTGCAATTACTTGCAACCAGCCACTACAACTTGAGAAGCTGAATTAATGGCAACACCATCAGCCAGCTAAGATGAGACAGGCCAGTGAACACTGCTGCAACTTTTCCCTGTAATGTTCTACAACACTTTCCCCTCATTGCAAAGCATTGGTCTAAAGTGGGCTTAAGAAGTTAGACCAGTCCTGTATTTTTTTTTTGTTCACTACCTCCCCTGGCACACCATGGCCTGGCCCTGGATTGATAGTGGGTAATGGCTTTTGAAGGGTATACACTACTACTTCACACTTGTGTGAAGTGTCTAAGTTTACTTTTACTTTTTTTCCCATTCTTTGTTTTTATCAATGTTGCTCCAGTTTTAATTAATCAATTATTCACTTTGATAAACTCAAGATAGCACAGTTTTCACAGCAAAGTAAGAAGTCATAGCTTGTCCTCCTTTCTATATCAAATGGCAACCTCCATTTATGGAAAGACCAGGTGAAAGAATTTCCAGGCACTCCAAACCGTTGACACAGCCCTCCTTCATGAAGCCAGAGAACTGTCATCAGCCAAGGAGCGTACCCAACTGGCATTACATGGTAAGCATTCATGTTTGTCCATAATCTATGATTTGTCTTTCAATTACAACATCACATTTCGATGTACATATTGATTTTAACAAATTATGTAATTTATGTATGGGGTTATTTTGTTTTGCAGCTACGCAATCAAATGGATGCAAGAATAAATAATCCCCAATAGCCAAGGCTCCATCATTGCTGCAATGGCAACCTGCAGTCCATCATCAATGAGCACATCCAGCATCAAAGGTCTCATCACTGCTAACCATATCAACAGCCCTCCTTCATGAAGTCAGTGGACTGTTATCAACCAAGCACCTCAACAACTGGCTACATGGTAAGCATTAATATTTGTCAATAGACACACTGCACATCATCATTCAGAAACCATGCCCAAAATGGGGGGAAACAAAAACTCTCCCCCAATCCAGGTGTTCTCCTATGTCATGTGTTGCACACAAAGATCATACGGCACATGAACATTCCAAATTACTTCCTGGAAAGCTAGATCCACATTTTTCTTCTTGCCAATTCTCAATGGCTTGCTTATTTTGCTCGAGAGTACAAAAAAACTTTAATTGCTGATTTTTCCCATTTGTTGTCTGCACAGCCCACCACACCACAGGTTTTAGCTATGTTTAATTCAATGAAAATGACGCCGGTGTATGGAAGTGAATGGAGTCTTTCCCCCATGATGGGCGTGGCCTATTTCATGCCATGTCTCTATAAATGTATCACATGTTTCTGTACATATATAATTGTCACATGCTGTGTAATGATGTATGGATTTTATAATTTATTTGTCAGCTACTCAGTGAAAAGTGAGATTCAAGAATAGTTCCACCAGCCAACGATTCATCATGTACCATAGCTACCAGTGAACACATTCAACAACTCAACAAAGGCCCTGATGCTCCAAAAATGACATGGTAGGGATTCCTATTTGTACATATCCCAACCTATCCTTTATTTTTTAATAATTACATAGAGTCTTGGACTACAATTTTCATGAATTCTGTATGCATTTTATATTTCCTTGGTCAGCTGCTCTGTCAAATTGACAATTCCACCAGCCAAGACATGATGTCTCCCACTGATACCTCCACTCTCTTCATGTAATGGAGTCTGCTGCCACAAATTTGATGGAGTGCTCATTCCTTCACCTGGTCTTTGCCTATACATTCTCAGGGTATTCTTTTGACATCTTTGTTTGTTTTAGCAAAAATACCTTCACTGCTTTAGAAATCAAGACACAACTTTGTAAATACAATGGTAGAAGGCAGCCATTTCCAACCTGTGTACCATCAACATATTGCAAGTGGGCCACCATAAAACATTATTCTTGCAAGGCAAAACACACTATTATCTACTACTATTGTTATGTATGAGAATGGATTTCTCCATTGTTGAATGATTAGTTTTGAATCATTTATTTTTGCCCTTCACTTTTAGTTTCTCATTTGTGTGTGTTGCTGATGAACAGCTCCTTTCATCATTGAAGTGAAAAGTGCTCTAAGAACTTGAAATTTAATTAATTTAAATTTAGCTTCTTACTGTACCCTGGCCATCTCCCTCATACTGTTTAGGGTCAGATGTGGGTCATGGACATTTTTGAAATTTTCTAGTGGCCATGAGTAAGAAAAGGTTGGGAACTGCTGCTACAAGGCTATCACTATAATGCCATTTTAGTGTAAATATCTTCAAGACCTGGCTCCTGGTTACAGGCTTGCTAAACCAGCATACACTTCTTAAGGCACTCTTTTTGTGATAGACCATTTATTCTCATTTTTGTTTAGTGTATTTTAGTGCCTTAATGTTTTATTTTTCAGTGCAGTTGCATTGAAATTCATGTAAAGCTATGCATTTTGTTTACTGATTTCACTATTGCTATTATTTCACTTTTTTGTTTTTTTTGTAGTCTATTTCTTTATAAATGGAATACAATGGAACTGTATTATGATTGTTGTTCTTATTATGATTGCCATTATTATTATCATTCATATATCTCTGTCTATGCTGACTTATGTATTTGCTATATAATTACAATATATTTAATATTTTCAGTTAAAGAATTAGACTATAATTGTTTCATTAACAACTCGTGCTAGGCTAATCTTTCTCCAACCAGCTTACTACTAACCAGAAATGAAACATTATGCAAACTGGTGAATCCGTGTATCCTTTATTATTTTGATATTTCAATTGATAATCTGTACCTACATTTAGAACCTAAATCAAAATATTAAAGAATAAGCTATTTGGTACATTACAGCTGTTTTGCCTGCTCTTATTACTATTCTTAGGATTTGTGTCTCAGAATGTTCTATGCTTTTTACATACTAATAATGCCATTTCAACAAGGCTTGAAATTGCATGTATGACTATTTAGAATAGATTATTGTCACTTTCCACAGTGAAAGACTGAACAACTGCAATTGCCAAGATCAAATACATTTGGCTAAAGCTTGTTCTTCTTGTTCATCTGGCTTAACATAAAAAAGGCTGTAACTCCACACCTGTTTGTCCAATGATCGCAAAACTTGTCATATATTTTAAGGAGGATGTCCTAGTCAGAATCAGAAGCTTTGTCATCTGCGCAAGGCTTGAACCCCGCCCATCGCCGCTTGCGGCTATATTATGGTTTATTTTTTCTTTTCCTCTCTGCCTCATTGCAAATTCCCGTGAGTTGGTATACTGCAGAGACATGAGATTTGGCCCACTGACAGATATGGTTGGTTCCTAGATGCTCCAGAAATATTTTGTGAATCGGCCTGATGGGGGCGCTATAATTAGGGGTTAAAATTTCAAACTTTGAAAGGCCATAACTTCCACGCCGTTTGTCCGATTTTCAAAAAACTTTTTTCCACATGTTCAGGTGATCCTGCTCTTCAAAGTACCCCCCAGTTTCCTCAAGGTCCGCCTGGAAAGTTTTTGAGATATTTGGAAAAGTTTGGAAAACACATTTTTTGCATCTCCTCCTAGACCGTTGGACCGATTTGCACCAGCATCGCCAGGAAGCATCTTTGGAGCAAGCTCTACAACCGTGCTTTTCGCATTTTTGAAAATCTACTTTAGTTTCGGAGATATTGATCATTAAAGTTGTGAGAGGGCGTGGCCTCACAGCTAAATTGTCATAACTTCATGACCGATTAAGGAATCTTCACGAAACTTGCAGGAGGTCTTCGGAGACCATCCTAGACCATGTGTGTCAAATTTTGTGCAATTTGACCAAAAGGGGGCGCCATAAACACCAGAAATGGGCGTGGCTTAACATAAAAAAGGCTGTAACTCCACACCTGTTTGTCCAATGATCGCGAAACTTGTCAGATATATCAAGGAGGATGTCCTAGTCAGAATCAGAAGCTTTGTCATCTGCGCAAGGCTTGAACCCCGCCCATCGCCGCTTGCGGCTATATTATGGTTTATTTTTTCTTTTCCCCTCTTCCTCATTGCAAATTCCCGTGAGTTGGTATACTGCAGAGACATGAGATTTGGCCCACTGACAGATATGGTTGGTTCCTAGATGCTCCAGAAATATTTTGTGAATCGGCCTGATGGGGGCGCTATAATTAGGGGTTCAAATTTCAAACTTTGAAAGGCCATAACTTCCACGCCGTTGGTCCGATTTTCAAACTTTTTTTTTCCAGATGTTCAGGTGAACCTGCTCTTCAAAGTACCCCCCAGTTTCCTCAAGGTCCGCCTGGAAAGTTTTTGAGATATTTGGAAAAGTTTGGAAAACACATTTTTTGCATCTCCTCCTAGACCGTTTGACCGATTTGCACTAGAATCTCCAGGAAGCATCTTTGGAGCAAGCTCTACAACCGTGCTTTTTGCATTTTTGAAAATCTACTTTAGTTTCAGAGATATTGATCGTTAAAGTTGTGAGAGGGCGTGGCCTCACAGCTAAATTGTCATAACTTCATGACCGATTAAGGAATCTTCACGAAACTTGCAGGAGGTCTTCGGAGACCATCCTAGACCATGTGTGTCAAATTTTGTGCAATTCGACCAAAAGGGGGCGCCATAAACGCCAGAAATGGGCGTGGCTTAACATAAAAAAGGCTGTAACTCCACACCTGTTTGTCCAATGATCGCGAAACTTGTCAGATATATCAAGGAGGATGTCCTAGTCAGAATCAGAAGCTTTGTCATCTGCGCAAGGCTTGAACCCCGCCCATCGCCGCTTGCGGCTATATTATGGTTTATTTTTTCTTTTCCTCTCTGCCTCATTGCAAATTCCCGTGAGTTGGTATACTGCAGAGACCTCACATTTGGCCCAATGACAGATATTGTTGGCTGGTAGGTGCTCAAAAAAGATTTTTCGAATCGGCCTGAAGGTGGCGCTATAATCGAAGGTTTTACGTTAAAGGCCATAACTTCCACGCCGTTGGTCCGATTTTCAAACTTTTTTTTTCCAGATGTTCAGGTGGACCTGCTCTACAAATTTGTCATAAGGACCCTCAATGTCCGCCTGGAAAGTTTTTGAGATATTTGGAAAAGTTTGGAAAACACATTTTTGACATCTCCTCCTAGACCGTTGCACCGATTTGCACCACCATCGCCAGGAAGCATCTATGGAGCAAGCTCTACAAACTGGCTTTTTGAAACCTTTGAAATCTCCTTTCGTTTCGGAGATATTAATCGTTAAAGTTGTGAGAGGGCGTGGCCTATCAGCTAAATTGTCATAACTTCATGACCGATTAAGGAATCTTCACGAAACTTGCAGGAGGTCTTCGGAGACCATCCTAGACCATGTGTGTCAAATTTTGTGCAATTCGACCAAAAGGGGGCGCCATAAAAGCCAGAAATGGGCGTGGCTTAACATAAAAAAGGCTGTAACTCCACACCTGTTTGTCCAATGATCGCGAAACTTGGCAGATATATCAAGGAGGATGTCCTAGTCAGAATCAGAAGCTTTGTCATCTGCGCAAGGCTTGAACCCCGCCCATCGCCGCTTGCGGCTATATTATGGTTTATTTTTTCTTTTCCTCTCTGCCTCATTGCAAATTCCCGTGAGTTGGTATACTGCAGAGACATGAGATTTGGCCCACTGACAGATATGGTTGGTTCCTAGATGCTCCAGAAATATTTTGTGAATCGGCCTGATGGGGGCGCTATAATTAGGCGTTCAAATTTCAAACTTTGAAAGGCCATAACTTCCACGCCGTTTGTCCGATTTTCAAAAAACTTTTTTCCACATGTTCAGGTGATCCTGCTCTTCAAAGTACCCCCCAGTTTCCTCAAGGTCCGCCTGGAAAGTTTTTGAGATATTTGGAAAAGTTTGGAAAACACATTTTTTGCATCTCCTCCTAGACCGTTGGACCGATTTGCACCAACATCGCCAGGAAGCATCTTTGGAACAAGCTCTACAATCGTGCTTTTTGGATTTTTGAAAATCTACTTTCGTTTCGGAGATATTGATCGTTAAATTTGTGAGAGGGCGTGGCCTATCAGCTAAATTGTCATAACTTCATTACCGATGAAGGAATCTTCACGAAACTTGCAGGAGGTCTTCGGAGACCATCCTAGACCATGCGTGTCAAATTTTGTGCAATTCGACCAAAAGGGGGCGCCATAAACGCCAGAAATGGGCGTTGCTTAACATAAAAAAGGCTGTAACTCCACACCTGTTTGTCCAATGATCGCGAAACTTGTCAGATATATCAAGGAGGATGTCCTAGTCAGAATCAAAAGCTTTGTCATCTGCGCAAGGCTTGAACCCCGCCCATCGCCGCTTGCCGCTATATTATGGTTTATTTTTTCTTTTCCTCTCTGCCTCATTGCAAATTCCCGTGAGTTGGTATACTGCAGAGACCTCACATTTGGCCCAATGACAGATATTGTTGGCTGGTAGGTGCTCAAAAAAGATTTTTCGAATCGGCCTGAAGGTGGCGCTATAATCGAAGGTTTTACGTTAAAGGCCATAACTTCCACGCCGTTGGTCCGATTTTCAAACTTTTTTTTTCCAGATGTTCAGGTGGACCTGCTCTACAAATTTGTCATAAGGACCCTCAATGTCCGCCTGGAAAGTTTTTGAGATATTTGGAAAAGTTTGGAAAACACATTTTTGACATCTCCTCCTAGACCGTTGCACCGATTTGCACCACCATCGCCAGGAAGCATCTATGGAGCAAGCTCTACAAACTGGCTTTTTGAAACCTTTGAAATCTCCTTTCGTTTCGGAGATATTAATCGTTAAAGTTGTGAGAGGGCGTGGCCTATCAGCTAAATTGTCATAACTTCATGACCGATTAAGGAATCTTCACGAAACTTGCAGGAGGTCTTCGGAGACCATCCTAGACCATGTGTGTCAAATTTTGTGCAATTCGACCAAAAGGGGGCGCCATAAAAGCCAGAAATGGGCGTGGCTTAACATAAAAAAGGCTGTAACTCCACACCTGTTTGTCCAATGATCGCGAAACTTGGCAGATATATCAAGGAGGATGTCCTAGTCAGAATCAGAAGCTTTGTCATCTGCGCAAGGCTTGAACCCCGCCCATCGCCGCTTGCGGCTATATTATGGTTTATTTTTTCTTTTCCTCTCTGCCTCATTGCAAATTCCCGTGAGTTGGTATACTGCAGAGACATGAGATTTGGCCCACTGACAGATATGGTTGGTTCCTAGATGCTCCAGAAATATTTTGTGAATCGGCCTGATGGGGGCGCTATAATTAGGCGTTCAAATTTCAAACTTTGAAAGGCCATAACTTCCACGCCGTTTGTCCGATTTTCAAAAAACTTTTTTCCACATGTTCAGGTGATCCTGCTCTTCAAAGTACCCCCCAGTTTCCTCAAGGTCCGCCTGGAAAGTTTTTGAGATATTTGGAAAAGTTTGGAAAACACATTTTTTGCATCTCCTCCTAGACCGTTGGACCGATTTGCACCAACATCGCCAGGAAGCATCTTTGGAGCAAGCTCTACAATCGTGCTTTTTGGATTTTTGAAAATCTACTTTCGTTTCGGAGATATTGATCGTTAAAGTTGTGAGAGGGCGTGGCCTATCAGCTAAATTGTCATAACTTCATGACCGATGAAGGAATCTTCACGAAACTTGCAGGAGGTCTTCGGAGACCATCCTAGACCATGTGTGTCGAATTTTGTGCAATTCGACCAAAAGGGGGCGCCATAAACGCCAGAAATGGGCGTGGCTTAACATAAAAAAGGCTGTAACTCCACACCTGTTTGTCCAATGATCGCGAAACTTGTCAGATATATCAAGGAGGATGTCCTAGTCAGAATCAGAACCTTTGTCATCTGCGCAAGGCTTGAACCCCGCCCGTCGCCGCTTGCGGCTATATTTCTTCTCGTTCTTCTTCTTGTTCATCTGCCCCGACGCAAATTCCCGTGAGTTGGTAAATGGTAGAGACCTGACAGTTGGCCCAATGACAGATATTGGTGGCTGGTAGGTGCTCAAAAAAGATTTTTTGAATCGGCCTGAAGGTGGCGCTATAATTGAAGGTTTTACGTTAAAGGCCTTAACTTCCACGCCGTTGGTCCGATTTTCAAACTTTTTTTTTCCAGATGTTCAGGTGAACCTGCTCTACAAGTTTGCCATAAGGACCCTCAATGTCCGCCTGGAAAGTTTTTGAGATATTTGGAAAAGTTTGGAAAACACATTTTTTGCATCTCCTCCTAGACCGTTTGACCGATTTGCACTAGAATCTCCAGGAAGCATCTTTGGAGCAAGCTCTACAACCGTGCTTTTTGCATTTTTGAAAATCTACTTTAGTTTCGGAGATATTGATCGTTAAAGTTGAGAGGGGCGTGGCCTCACAGCTAAATTGTCATTACTTCATGACCGATTAAGGAATCTTCACAAAACTTGCAGGAGGTCTTCGGAGACCATCCCAGACCGTGCGTGTCAAATTTGGTGCAATTCCACCAAAAGGGGGCGCTATAGCAGCATTCAGTACCTGTACCTTCTAAATTGTTTGATTTTGAAGGGCGGCAGGAAGTGCGGATTCATTGTCATTATGGCCAGCCTTCCTTCTTGTATGACACTTGACACTTCTGAGCTGATTTCAGAAAAGAAAGTGTCATTTGGCCTGTAGGGGGCGCTATTGTTTGCCTATGGGGGGCGCTACAGCAACGTATCTCCGCAACCGTAACTCGTAGAGACTCACGGATGGCGGCGTTGGACTCGGGGTGAAAAAGTAGCGGTACGAGGCCCGGGATCACCATCGCACCTTCCGTTTCCCATTTATTAGGGGTTCAAGCCCTGAAGGGGCTGAAACCCTATTGTTTTTCTAAATCCGAATATATTATTATTATTGTTCATCTGCCCCGACGCAAATTCCCGTGAGTTGGTAAATTGTAGAGACCTGACATTTGGCCCAATGACAGATATTGTTGGCTGGTAGGTGCTCAAAAAAGATTTTTCGAATCGGCCTGAAGGTGGCGCTATAATTGAAGGTTTTACGTTAAAGGCCTTAACTTCCACGCCGTTGGTCCGATTTTCAAACTTTTTTTTTCCAAATGTTCAGGTGAACCTGCTCTACAAGTTTGCCATAAGGACCCTCAATGTCCGCCTGGAAAGTTTTTGAGATATTTGGAAAAGTTTGGAAAACACATTTTTTGCATCTCCTCCTAGACCGTTTGACCGATTTGCACTAGAATCTCCAGGAAGCATCTTTGGAGCAAGCTCTACAACCGTGCTTTTTGCATTTTTGAAAATCTACTTTAGTTTCGGAGATATTGATCGTTAAAGTTGAGAGGGGCGTGGCCTCACAGCTAAATTGTCATTACTTCATGACCGATTAAGGAATCTTCACGAAACTTGCAGGAGGTCTTCGGAGACCATCCCAGACCGTGCGTGTCAAATTTGGTGCAATTCCACCAAAAGGGGGCGCTATAGCAGCATTCAGTACCTGTACCTTCTAAATTGTTTGATTTTGAAGGGCGGCAGGAAGTGCTGATTCATTGCCATTATGGCCAGCCTTCCTTCTTGTATGACACTTGACACTTCTGAGCTGATTTCAGAAAAGAAAGTGTCATTTGGCCTGTAGGGGGTGCTATTGTTTGCCTATGGGGGGCGCTACAGCAACGTATCTCCGCAACCGTAACTCGTAGAGACTCACGGATGGCGGCGTTGGACTCGGGGTGAAAAAGTAGCAGTACGAGGCCCGGAATCACCATCGCACCTTCCGTTTCCCATTTATTAGGGGTTCGAGCCCTGAAGGGGCTGAAACCCTATTGTTTTTGTAAATCCGAATAAATTATTATTATTGTTCATCTGCCCCGACGCAAATTCCCGTGAGTTGGTAAATGGTAGAGACCTGACATTTGGCCCAATGACAGATATTGTTGGCTGGTAGGTGCTCAAAAAAGATTTTTCGAATCGGCCTGAAGGTGGCGCTATAATCGACGGTTTTACGTTAAAGGCCTTAACTTCCACGCCGTTGGTCCGATTTTCAAACTTTTTTTTTCCAGATGTTCAGGTGAACCTGCTCTACAAGTTTGCCATAAGGACCCTCAATGTCCGCCTGGAAAGTTTTTGAGATATTTGGAAAAGTTTGGAAAACACATTTTTTGCATCTCCTCCTAGACCGTTTGACCGATTTGCACTAGAATCTCCAGGAAGCATCTTTGGAGCAAGCTCTACAACCGTGCTTTTTGCATTTTTGAAAATCTACTTTAGTTTCGGAGATATTGATCGTTAAAGTTGTGAGAGGGCGTGGCCTCACAGCTAAATTGTCATACCTTCATGACCGATTAAGGAATCTTCACGAAACTTGCAGGAGGTCTTCGGAGACCATCCTAGACCATGTGTGTCAAATTTTGTGCAATTCGACCAAAAGGGGGCGCCATAAACGCCAGAAATGGGCGTGGCTTAACATAAAAAAGGCTGTAACTCCACACCTGTTTGTCCAATGATCGCGAAACTTGTCAGATATATCAAGGAGGATGTCCTAGTCAGAATCAGAAGCTTTGTCATCTGCGCAAGGCTTGAACCCCGCCCATCGCCGCTTGCGGCTATATTTATTTTTTATTTTTTTGCAGGCCATGCCATGCCAGGCCTCTGCATCTGGTGATTGCCACCCCTAATCGATACTGTATCGATATTTCCCATATCGATGCGTTGAGTAACACTCAACACTCAGTAGTTTTGACTAAATTTGTCCACTAACTTATCAGTATAAAGTGATGTACATATTATTACACTACCTGGGTGGTACACAGTGTGTTGTATCTTTAGCTCTATTATTTAATTTTGAGTAAATTCTGTAGAATATCGCAATATATCGCAATATGTATCGCATTGCAATATATCGTGACACTGTGGTGGACACTAAATGGACACTAGATGGTAGCATCTCACACCAGAAGGGACAGGATGGTGGGGGGAATGGGGAAGAGAAGGAGGTGTGTCTTACATAGGAGTTGCCTTGAAAGGTGTGTCTTACCTGTGAAATGTTTTGTTGGAAGTCACGAGTAAAGACAAGAGCTTTTACCTGCACACAGCTGTCCGTCTCTTTTTATCGACTTCCACATTGGTGACCCTGAACGTTTGAACATGTCTGATGAGGAGAACGGTCCTGCTCCCTGCGCTGTTTATGCGGCTACAGTGAAATTGCCAGAGTTTTGGCAACATGATCCAGAGCCGTGGTTCCAGCATATCGAGGCACAATTTCACCTCCGCGGAATCACGGTGGATGCCACCAAATATTTCCATGTAGTCGCGGCGTTGGATTCCTCCACCACCCGCCGTGTGATGGGGTTTTTGAGGGATCCCCCAGCAGATGGAAAGTACGACTCGTTGAAAGCACAGCTCCTCCGGCTGTTCCAGCTGTCCGACACGGAACGGGCCGGTAAGCCCACCGAGCTGATGGAGAACATGCTGGCACTGCTCGGTTCGGGAGATTGTTCCTTTCTTTTTGTACAACTTTTTTTGCGCCAGCTTCCGCCTCCAGTGCGCACGGCTTTGGCCAGCTCGCCGCTCGTGCGCACCAAGGATTATCGGGGGATGGCAGAGGAAGCGGACAGAATACTGCTGGCCTCCCGCCAACACAGTTCCAGCTCCCGCTGGAGGAGGAGGCGGCCGCTGTATCGGCTGTGACGGATCGTCGGAGGGGCGATGATGGACTGTGTTACTTCCATCGCCATTTTGGAACCAAGGCGAGGCGCTGCACGCCGCCGTGTTCTTTTCTGGTCCAGCAGGGCCAGGGAAACGGGAGAGCCGGCGCTCAGCAGCGACAGTGAGCGCTGGCGGTGCCGATAAGCTGCTGTTTATTGAAGACACATTGTCCGGTAGGCGCCTACTGGTGGACTCGGGTGCCCAGCGAAGCATCCTGCCTGCGTCTGCCGCGGACGTTTTGGGAGATGGACATGGGCCACCGCTGGATGCGGCTAATGGCACTCCCATTCGCACTTTCTGCACCAGGTTTGTGACATTGTGTTTAAACGGACGTCAGTTTAGTTGGGACTTTGTTGTAGCCTCTGTTTCGGTGCCTATACTGGGCGCGGATTTTTTGTGTGCGCACAGGCTGTTGGTGGACGTCGCGAACCGTCGTCTGATGGATGCAGTTGCTTTCTCTTCATATCCATGCACACTGGGGGGGCCGCCAGGGTCGTTGTCCCTGGCTAACATGCTCGCCACAGGGGACGAGTACCAGCGTCTCCTGGCTGGGTTCCCGGCCCTGACTGTCCCCACCTTCTCTGCTGTGGTCGCGAAACATGGAGTGGAACATTTCATCACCACAGTGGGCCCGCCAGTTTTTGCACGCGCACGCCGCCTTGATGCAGCTAAACTGGCCATTGCAAGGGGGGAGTTTGCTACGATGGAGCGGCTTGGTATCGTACGGCGCTCCGACAGCCCGTGGGCCTCCGCTCTTCACATGGTGCCCAAGGCCGATGGGAGTTGGCGGCCCTGGGGTGATTTCCGTCGCCTTAACAATGCCACCACTCATGACCGGTATCCTGTCCCGCACATCCAGGATTTCTCCGTCCACCTGGCGGGGACCACCATTTTTTCTAAAGTGGATTTGGTGCGGGGCTACCATCAGGTACCGGTCCAGCAGCACGACATACCCAAAACAGCCGTTATAACACCGTTCGGGCTGTTTGAGTTCCTCAGGATGCCGTTCGGCCTTAAAGGGGCGGCGCAAACATTCCAGAGACTGATGGACTCTGTGCTGCGAGGTATGCCTTTTCTTTTTGTTTACCTAGATGACATCCTGGTGGCCAGCGCCTCTCCCGAGGAGCACCTGGCACACCTCCGTCAGGTTTTCGGATGACTAGACGAGCACGGGCTAATTGTGAATCCAGCCAAGTGTCAGTTTGGCCTGCCAGCCATTGATTTCCTGGGCCACCGAGTCTCTCCGCAGGAGGCTCTGCCTCTGCCTGCCAAGGTGGAGGCGATCACTGCGTTTCCACGTCCCCGCATCATCAAGACACTGCAGGAGTTCCTCGGCATGGTAAACTTTTACAATCGCTTCATTGCGCACGCAGCTCATCTGATGCGGCCCCTGTATGATGCGCTGAAGGGCAGGAAGGACAGCCAGGACGTGGCGTGGTCCCCGGAGAGGGTCCAAGCCTTTGAGGGGGCCAAGACGGCTCTCGCTAACGCTGCCATGCTGGCGCACCCCTCCCCGGCTGCCCCGGTGGCCCTGACGACCGATGCCTCGGATTACGCAGTCGGGGCGGTGTGCGAGCAGTGGGTGGCTGGCGCCTGGCAGCCTCTCGCCTTCTTCAGCAGGAAGCTTAGTGACAACGAGAGGAGGTACAGCACGTTTGACAGGGAGCTCCTGGCCCTTTTTCTCGCCACGCGTCATTTCAGGTTCCTGCTGGAGGGCCGGGAATTTACCGCCTTTGTGGACCACAAGCCCCTTACTTTTGCCATGGCCAAGACCACCGAACCGTGGTCAGCGCGGCAGCAGCGCCAGCTCTCAGCCATCTCGGAGTACACCACGGACATTAAGCATGTGGCCGGGAAGAACAATCTGGTGGTTGACTGCCTCTCCCGGGCACACGTCAGCACCGTGCACCTGGGAGTGGATTATGCTGCCATGGCTGCTGACCAGCTCACAGACTCCGGTATCCAGGCCTTTAGAACGGCCGCAACAGGGCTGCGGCTGGAGGACGTGGCGTTTCAGGAAAGGGGGGACACGCTCCTCTGCGATGTGTCCACTGGCCAGCCCCGCCCCATGGTCCCCACCAGTTGGCGCCGTCGCGTGTTTGACGCTATGCATGCCCTTTCTCACCCGGGGGTGAAGGCGTCGGTCAAGCTGGTTGGGGCCAAGTTTGTCTGGCCGGGCCTCAGGAAGGACGTGAGAGGCTGGGCAGCCTCGTGTTTGGCGTGCCAGCGAGCCAAAGTCCACCGTCACACTAAAGCCCCCCTGGAGCCGTTTCTTGTCCCAGAGAGGCGTTTTGACCACGTCAACGTGGACCTGGTGGGTCCGCTGCCCCCATCCCAGGGGTTCACTCACCTCCTCACCATGGTGGACAGGACCACCAGGTGGCCGGAGGTGGTACCCCTGACATCAACAACATCTGCAGAGGTGGTCCGGGCGTTCATCTCTGCCTGGGTGGCCCGTTTCGGCACACCGTCTGACTTGACCTCCGATCGGGGCGCCCAGTTCACCTCTGGGCTGTGGAGCGCTGTGGCTGAGGGCTTGGGGGTGAAACTCCATCGCACCACAGCGTACAACCCTGTGGTGCGATCATCATTCTTTGTGCGTGTTCGGTGTTTACATAGTAATATCACACAATATTCTGTGGGCCTCGAGAAATCACTGAAAACGCTCTGAAACTCTGGCACTGGGAGCGTCCGTTCTCCAAAAGTGGCTGGCACTCAATGAGTTAAAAGTCTAGCACGTTACAGTGGAAACAATTAAGGTTAGCCCAAAATCACAAATCAGAATGAGGGGGTCCCCGGTATATTTTCTATCTTGTAAGGGTCTTTGGCTGAAAAACATTTGAGAACCTCTGACTTAGGTCACTTCGGACCAGGGTTTACTAGCTGTTCCCCGCTCTAGGCTCAAAAACAAAGGTGTTTTTATTTGTTCCGTTTGTGTTTTTACTATTTGATGGCTACCACTGCGCCACCGTGCCCCATAACAGTAGACAAACACTTGTACCATGTGGTGTTGCAATACTGTAGAACACTCATAATCACCGACGTAAAAACCAGAAGAAGAATTCGTCTACTCGCTCCGAAAGAGCTAAGACCAACGGAGAAGCCATATTCTTTATGTCTTCTGACATAGATGATTTGTTCACTAATAGAAATCATCAGCGAGTACTGTAGGCTACACTGCTGTTATCTACTGCTGTCTACAATGCAGCTTGCATTTATTCGGGATCTGGTCGTCTTTAAGGAAGCCTTGACTGATCAGGTCCAATTTAAAAAATAAATAGCGCTCATAACACATTGGCAAGTGCTTTCAGTTCCTGATGCACAGCTGAGAAGTAACAACAATGTTCTTACCCATTATTTCCATCAGTTCAAAGTAATGCAAATATCCCAAGGCTATGAAATGTATTGTTGCATGAGCTGCTGTGGCTTTTACACAAATGGGAGTTTAGCGCATACAGTACTACCATCCATCCATCCATCCCATTCACACACACATTCATTTTAAGTTGTGGGCGTCTGGTGTGATCTCATCGTAAGATGGTCACTAGTTTAAATATGTCTGCAAACTATAGCTAGCAATGATTATTCAGGCTAAACAGCTGTGACATACCATCGATGGAGGTCTTGCCCAAGAATTTGCGGTTTTAATCCCCTCCATGTAATATGCCTGTTTATTTGGCTACTTATTTATTGTGTTTATTACTTTTCTCTACAAATGTATGGCCTTCTGTTTGAGCTCAGAGATTTAACGACAAATCGTTGTACTATAAACGGCCCTTTAGAGTTACCAATCATGTACGTGTGCCACTGTGTGTGTGTGTGTGTGTGTGTGTGTGTGTGTGTGTGTGTGTGTGTGTGTGTGTGTGTGTGAGGGAGCGAGACAGACACTGTTCTTTGTATACCAAGAGCTACATGGCTAATTAGAAAGGAATCAGCAGTCAAGGAGAGGAACACTTATCTACTGGAGCAGACCAGACCTGAGGACACTGGA